>NW_026294595.1:136422197-136612197 GCF_007827085.1 Peromyscus californicus insignis | reverse complement strand
TAAGGATGGAGCAATATTGAAAGGAATGTAGCTAAGGACTTTCTAGAACTGGTAGAAGAAAGTGTTTCAAGAAGCCCAGTTGATCCTAAATGGAATGAATTAAAAATACTGAAAAGACACCTATACTTATTATAGAAAATTTCAAAGCATCCCAAAGAATCTTTTAAAAAAATTGGAAAAACATACAGCTCACTTTGCCATGGAATCACCAATTCAAATCAGAGTCAGTTTCAGCAATGAATGCTGGAAAACAGCAAACAAGCTACAGAATGAACATGAACAGGCAAAACAGCAAACCTTCACTTGGATACACAGTTGAGCATATGGATAAGAGGAAGCAGTCTGAACAATAAAAACACAAGACTTGACTTCCAAGAAGCCATCACTCTAACAGATTCAAAGGAAGACTGAATGGGAAAGAGAGTGCTCATCTACCACAGAAGACAGGCATAATGGCAAGAAATGATGGTGAGCAAAGCAGCTGTTACAATGTGAATTGTAGTTGGTTTTTTATTTCTTTAACTCTTGACTCCTTGGAGGCTCTCCAACCGGCTCCCAAATAAACACACAGAAACTATTCTTACAAATGCTCAGCCTTATCTTGGCTTGTTTCTAGCCAGCTTTTCTTAACTTAAATTATCCTGTCTATCTACCTTTTGCCTCTGGGCTTTTATCTTTCCCTATTCTATATACCTTTCTTTACTTCTTACTCCATGTCTGTTTGTGTAGCTGGGTAGCTGACCTCTGGTGTCCTCTCTCCTTCTTCTCTCACTCTTCCCTCTTCTTCTCTCTTCTATATAGTCTCTCTGCATGCCAGCCTCACCTTTCCTTTCTCCTACCTAGCTATTGGCCATTCAGCTGTTTATTAGAACAATCAGTTGTTTTTGACAGGCAAAGTAACACAACTTCACAGAGTTAAACAAATGCACCCTAAAAGAATGCAACACATCTTTGCATCATTAAACAAATATTCCACAGCATGAACAAATATAACACATCTTTAACTAATATTCCTGTCAAGTCTCACTTGACCTGTTGAATGGGTTCTGAAGAGGGGAGTGTAGAATTGGAAAATGGTAGCTATGAAATGTAGATGTAGATGAAGAAAAGACAAGAGACACAGGATAGCTTTGGGAGGTGACTTCATTGCTCACAGCCTTTAAGTGCCCAAAAGCAAGGGGGGCAAAAAAGACCTCCCCCCTTGCAAGGACATCACAGTTCAAAGTACAAAGTACAGTTAAGTGTAAATACCTGCTTAGTGCTCAAGACATCTGGTGACCACGCCTTATGGCAAAGCATCCTGGAATTCGGCCTTGAAGTAAAAGACACCAGGTAACCACGCCTTTTCGCCAAAACATCCTGTTATGCAGCCTTGCAGGGGGCAAACAAGCTAAGTCTCTCGGACCTTGAGTCAAGATGAGAACAAGCCATAAGCTGGGGTCTCTGTGGGCCCCATATATTCCTCAACAGTAAATTTTAATAAACTGTGAAAAGTATTATAATGTGTACTTGGGTATGTGCATATACTGAAAAAAAGAGTGAAATTACTAGTCAACAATATGCATGCAAAGTGGGAGAGAGTTAATTGGATTTAAAGTATATAAGAGACACGAATTATTTGGAATGTATTGATAATATTTGGACTTTAAATGAAATGAATATAGTTTAATATTAAAGAGAGTCATTTAGATTCATTTCCCAAAGAAGACAGAAACATTGAGGAGAGGATTGGAAAATTACATAGAAGTCAAAGGACAAGCAAAATAGCAAAATGAAATGAAGAAGTGATACTGAATTTATCAGTATCCTTATTGCACATCCATGCCCTTCTCCAAAACTCAGCAATTAACAGAGCTCTTGTAGAGAACACTGACTTTTTTTTGTAAATCTTTTATGATGGATAATGACATTATGATCTAGTTTTTAATTTTCCAAAATTATCTCCTACAAGCAACCAACAACCAACAACAACAAAAGCAAAAAATAACTCAGAAGACATGATATCTCACTCAATTATAAGTTGTGGGTGGGAAAAATTAAACCACTGATAACCAGAAGGCCAACGCTGGGACGTCCAAACAAAAGCTTTGAGATTTAAAAGAAAACTATATTGTTTGTATTTGCAGCTGAAAATGACTAAAATTTTCAAAAAGGAAGATCAAATTACTAAGAGACCCAAGGACCCAGAGCCTGCATGGTGTCAGACTGTGCAGAGACAATAGCCAAGCAGTGAGGCAGCCTGTGGACCTCTGAATAAGAATCAAGGTATCCCCACTGAAAGCACAAAAATCAAGTTTGAAGCCAGTACAGGGGGAAATGTCTATAATGTCATCACCTGCGAGGATGACACAAGAGTCATGAGTTCCAGAACAGTCTGGGCAACATAATGAGGCAGGTCTCAAAAAATAATAATAATAAAAGAAAAGAAGAGAAAGAAACAGTAATCAAGTTTGAAAATAAGGGCTACCACTGAGAGAGACCTTGCACATCACAATAAAGAATTATAACAAAGGTTCAGCTTTAAAGCATAGAAAGTACGGAGCCATCTGGAACCTGTAGACTCCCAAAAGTAGCCTCCATTCAGGAATAATACTGGAATTATAGTCTAAACTGAGCAGCATGAAACAGTAGTGATAAGGAACTGAAAGTGTGGATAAAAGAATGTGGGAAGAAAAAGTTGGTATCAGAAGGGGAGTCAATATATCTTTGTAGGCCATGCGGAAAGAAGAAAAGAGAATACTGGAAAGTTACTAATTAAATTTTGGATTATGTGTTCTTAGTGTTCAGGAAAATGAATTCCATATAAAAAGGGATATAAAATGACTGAAATCAAAAGTGAGTACCAAGAGAAAGAAAGAAATAACATCAGATAGTGAAAGCATGCCAGATAGATGTCCCTACAAGTCAGATGAAAATGGTAATGTCCTGTTTCAAAAACTGTTAAAGACATCAAAAAATGAGACATGAAACGATTTAAAAAAAACAGAATTAGAATTTGGGGTTGAAGCCAAAGGACTTGGGAAATAACTACACATTTAAGAAAACATTTCTCAGAAATGCAGAATAAGCTGGAAGTAACACAAGAGAGAGCAAATGAGCATAGAGCATGGTGCCTGGAGGAAAGCAGGAAAAGAGAGGATTAGCACAAAAGAAGCAGAACTAAAATCAGGAGACCATGAGAAAGTTGGAAAGCAAGCTAAGAACATCGCCATAGCTAAACCAGCATGTCCAAGGGAGAAACTCAAAGCAATGGCATGGATACCAAAACGCCCAACTAGGTGAGGAGATGGCTCTGTGGGTGGAGTACTTGCTGTGTAAATGTGAGGACCTGAGTCCCACCCCTGACACCCATTTAGAAAGCCAAACATGACAATACTTGACTATAATCCCATCACTTGAAAAGGAAGAATCCTTGGGGCTTCCTGGCCTGCAAGTCTAGACAATCAATAAGCTACTGGTTCAGTGAATTAAAATTAAGGTGTAGAGTGATAAAGAAAGATACCTACTTCATATAGACTTCCATACACACCCACATGGGTGTGCATACATGTATACACCCCTCTACCATAGATAATTCAGGAAAACTTTCTTGAAAAAAATCAATCAAATGATAAAATGAGAAGGCACTCAGATTATAAGGGAGAGAGAGAAGTCTAAAAGGGGTTATCAGAGGGTAAGAAATAAAAATACCTAATATTTTCTCATATGAAGATTTAAAAAATATAGAGTCAACAATATATTGGCATTAAACACATACATGCACACATACACATATATACATGTGCACACACAGACACACACACACACACACATACACACACACACACACACACACACACACACACACACTAGCAAGTAAGAAGAGGGACTATTTGGGAATTCAAATAGGGTTTAAAAACAGTTCATAAGGAAACACATTATGTTGTATGTCAAGTAAAACTAAATGTTAGAGCAAAGAAAGGACAAGGACACCATGCCTATCTGAGAACATTTGTCTGAAACAACCAAGAACAGGGCATATTTCAGCATCATTTTTGGAACTTATGATAAAATTATTCTTTCATAGTTACAGGAAAAATGCCTTAGTCATATATAAAAGAAAAATGAGATTATTATCAAGCTTTTGACTGTAATGCTATGTAGACGGAAGAAAGCAGAGTAATATATTGATAAAATTCAAAGATAATATGATCTAAGCTTTTATACACAAGAAAAGTAACTTTCATGCATACACTTACAAACAAATTGATCTTTACATGCAAAAATATTAGAGATTATTCTCATGGGTTCTTATTGAAGAATCTACTAAAAAATGAGCTGTAGTCAACCAACATGATTAGAGAGAGGCCAGTACAGGGCCAGTGAAGACACTGCTAGATGGCTGTATCCTCTGGAAATGTAGATTCACTACAATTATTAGGAAGAGTTTGACGAGATTTATTGTTTTAATAATGAGGTTAGTAGAGCTGATAGTATTGTTACTGACATTGGAAGATGGGTATATGAAAATGGAGGGAAATGTGATATTCTGTTTTATTCTTGCCTCTTTCATGTGTTGTATGAGACTGGCACTGGGGAGATATGAACACACATCTACTTACCCAAGAATCCACAAAAGTCGAGCTTGGTGAACTGTGGTGAGCAGACATAGTCCTGATTGAGTGTGTGTTATTGACATGAGCATGACCATTTCAAAGACCCTAATGCCTCAGACTCATGGAAATGGCAAAGCCATCCTGGTATGAGTTTTGAGAATTGATTGGCCTTTATCTAAAACCATTGTATGCAGAAACTGTCAACTGCAGCTTCCTGCTGCTGCATGGATGTGATTTGAGATTGCTCCCCTACAGAGACCTCTCATGGAGACTAGCTAACCAGCCTCATCTCATTCATATTATATATAATAAATGCACTGAGTTTCCTGGTTGCTGTTGGTGTGTTTCTATCCTAGCTTTTCAGTATATATGCAAGTTGTCTCTTCATTGCCCTGTTGCCCTAGTCAAGTCAATCCCAAAGCTGTGTAGGTTGTAGCAATGAAACAGTGAGTTTATTGGGGTTACTTAGAGAAATATGGGTGACCCAAAGGCAGCTGCTTCCCTGAAAAGCCCACTTCGATCTGGGCGAGGACACTCCAAGGCTGCAACCTTGGAGCTCTCTGCAAAACTTGTAAGCAGCTCAGCTAGTTAGAGTCTCCTCCAGGTAACTTGGCTTCTCAATCTCTTCTTTCAGCAGTTGTTTACAGCTTCTATAGTTTGGGGGTGTGGTCTTGTGAATCTTTCTAATTTCAAGAACTTCTTGACACTTGTAAGTTGTGTACCTCTTGAGTGTCATGAACTTCCTTCCTTCATAAAGGAATGCAGGAAATTGCTACACTACACTTGAGAACCAAGAATATTGGTGAAAAAAAAGGAGTAAAAAGGTAAGAGACATCATTAATCTCCTATCAGAATTATTCCTATGAAGTCAAGAGATATTTTACTCTGTGTGTGTCTGTGAGACTGATGCATATGCACATGAGTGCATGTGTATGGAGGCCAGAAGACAACTTTAGATATTGTTCCTTAGTTGCTGTCTACCTTTTCAGCTTTTTGTTTGTTTGTTGAGACAGGGTCTCTCACTGGCCTAGAACTCACCAAGTACACTAGGCTGGCTGGCAGATGAGCCCTAGGGACACACCTATCTTTGCCTTTCCAGCACTGGAATTCCAAGTGCATATCACGATGCTCAGCATTTCTCATTCATGGGTTTTGTTGACTGAACTCAAGTCATCATGCTTTCAAGACAAGCACTTTGCTGACCAAGTTATCTCCCCAGCCAAAGCAACATTTATTATAAATTCATATGAAATTCCCAGAATTAACATGGAAACAATTCATATTTTGGATTGGGATCAGAGGTATCAGAGTACATGCATGCATTGATTAGATAGATGACAGATAGATAGATAGATAGATAGATAGATAGATGCATGAATAAATTAATGTACATTTATGACTTTCTAAGTTCTGCCCACTAAGAAGTCCTGATATGACAGCTGAGTCCAAATGAACATACACAGCTCCCAAATCTTATTTTCTAAAGATTTATTTTTTTAATTATGAGTATGTTTATATGTCTGTAGGTGGTGGGGGGAGGGTGGGATGCATATGTGTTGTGTCTCAGTAGAGACCAGAAGAACACAACAGAACCCATATAACTGGAGTTACAGGTGGTTACCAACAGCCTAAATTAGATGCTGGGAACTTGGTTCTTCTGTAAAAGCAGTCCATATTCTTAACCCTCAGCTATCTCTCTAGCCCCAAGATCTTGATTTCTAAATAGTAGTCTCTCACAGAAGGAATGAAACCTTCTTACAGAAGTATTTGATCTCAGAGCAGAGGAAAATAAGTGCAAAATGAAACTATAGCAAGAGTATAGACTCAATGATGTTTTTAGATACAAAGGAGTGTAGGGGGATAGAAAGGAACCAGACCAGAAGAGGAAGAAAGCATTATCTTTAAAAGCATGCACACAAACAACAACAGAAGCAACTCTACTATGGCATTCTGGGATGTGCATTTTGAAGATAAAACTATAAATAAAAGCCAGAAGTATTTTTCATAAAAGGCAGGATTGTGATTACATTGAAAAGAAGGAAGGACTGTGATGACTATGCTTCCAGAGACGCCAGCGAATTGTATTTGTTGTCTTGAGTGTCAATATGCTTCACAGGCATTTCCTAAGCTCTCTATTTTTTCTATTTCATTTTCTCTATTTGTCCTATATTTTACAATTCATGTATTTGTTTGCTTATGCTGCATGCTTTTAAATAGACACATTCCAGACATAAGGATATAAAGGGACAAGAAATGAGAAAATGAGAATACATTTTTTTTTATGTAAAGAGTTGAATACTATGGGCACAAACTGCCCCTGAAGTGAGCTGGTGTAGTTATGATAATATGAGACAAAAAAGACCTTATGGTAAAATAATTATAAAGAAAATGCCTGGCACCATGTTATGATAAAAGGCTAGAACATGTAAGACAAAACCTGACTGTACTAGAAATAAAACTTTAAATGACATATCATATTTTAAGGTGTCACACATCTTAGTAATTTTCAAACAGATCATTTTAACTATTAATGAAGATATAAAAGTTTTAAATAACAAAATTGATAAAGTCTAACAGGACAATAACTATAATATTGGGTATTATAACATGTAGTCTTTTAAAGCACATATGAAAAACATGTGAAATTAGTAAAATATTGAATCACCTAACTTTAAAACATGAATACATGTTTGTAACAGATATTATTTGAATATAAAATAATTAACACAAAATCAATAAAAAGGTAATTTGATGATGATCATATTGTATGAGAACTCAAATCCGCTGTATTATATAGTGGTCAGAGAATAACTTCCAGTAAAACCTGAGAAATAGTTAGAATTCTGTGTTAATGAAAAAAATATATATATAATATATATAATATATATATATATATATATATATATTATATATATATATAGAGAGAGAGAGAATGAGAGAGAGAAATATACGAAATGTAGTTAAGACAGAACTTAGGGAGAAGGTGAGCAAAAAATTATGTTAATAATAACTTAGAGCTGAAATTAATGGATTAATATTTCACTTCAAAGATTGTGAAAGGCAAGAAACAATTAAAGGCAGAAATTAATTAAATAGAATAAAATACACAGTAGAAGTGGCAAAATGAAAGTCATAGAATAGAAGCTACAATAACTGACATCTCTATCAAGATTAAGTGAAAAAGAGATAATACAAGTAAACTGTATTTCACTAGAAAAGGAAAATGTATATATAAGTACCCATGATATAAAAGGTAATACTGTAATATCTAGGCTAATTATAACGAAAATGTATGTGAAATGACAATATTATAGATAAATATAAAAACTGACTGAATCTCTGGCTTGTATAAAATGTTCCCCCTAGGCTGACATTCTGGATGATTGGGTCCCAGGTAATGGTGTGATTTTGGAAGATAATGGAATCTTTGGGGGATCTGGTATGGCTGGAGGAAGTGAGTTGCTGGGAATGGGTCCTTGGAAGAATGTTAGATATTTCCTGTTGTAATGTGAATACCCGTCCTCTGCTATACAGTCCCACCTCTGTGATGTTCTGTTCAAGCACAGGAAGTCAAGCAGTTATGGTCCTGAACTTCTTGAAATTGTCAGACAAAACAAACTCCTTCCTTAAGTTCTTTTAGTCAGGTCACATCAAGACAAAGTCACTAATATAACATGGTGGTGCATGCATGTAATCCCTGCAAAGCTACAGAGGGGACGATTGTGAATCTGAAACTTACTTGGGCTACATAGTGAATTCTAGGACAGCCTTGCTTATATAGTGTGACCATGTCTCATAAAACTAAAGAAAAAAAAGACAAATATACATATGTACACAAGAAATAAAAATAAACCAAGAAAAATGTAAGTGTAAAAAAATCTTTTTTTTTTTTTTTGGTTTTTCGAGACAGGGTTTCTCTGTGTAGCTTTGCGCCTCTCCTGGAACTCACTCGGTAGCCCAGGCTGGCCTCGAACTCACAGAGATCTGCCTGGCTCTGCCTCCCGAGTGCTGGGATTAAAGGCGTGCGCCACCACCGCCCGGCAAAATCTTTTTATCCTTAAAAAGTACTTCTATGATCAACAATTATCAAATCTTTCCCCTCACATTATTAGCTCCAAATAGTCTAATAGGCAAGATTTACCAAATACTTGAAGCATCAGAAACTCCAGTCTTACACAAAATCTTAGAGAGAAGATAAATAATAGGAACTTTTCATGATCCATATACTTAAAAAAGATAAAATCTGTGCCAGAAGTAGATAAAGACAATATTTAAAAGGAAGCTATAATTTATTTCTCTCATGAATATTCAGAAATCAAAATTTCATTAGCAAAAACTTGTGATAACTCATCTTCTGTGATGCAATCTTAGTGGTCCATATGAATTTTCAGTAGGCTAGCTTATTTGAGTAAATAAATTATTAAAGTCAATATGAAAATTTACAAAGGTTTTCACAGGAAGTATTAAAATCAAGTACAAGTTGTATTGGGTTCTATTTTGAGTTCTGTATTCTACAAGAGAATCTTAAATTGGTATGACTTTAGTAAATCAAAACGATATGGCAGAGTCTGATAAAGTTGAGCATAACAAAAATCTATATAGAAAGGAGAATGAACAGACTAAAACCATGTACAGCATGAATCTGCCTCACAGAAAGGTACTCTGTCAGCATAAAAGTAGATATGAAATGATACTGTATAGTTCTTGAAGTACAAAAACCTCAAAGGTAATGTATAGTCAAAGGGGTCAGCATCTGAGTGGTCATCTCTCTGTGGAGTCAAACTCAGCAGGGGTGCATCCCTTGGCAGGGGTGGGTCTCCCAGTGGTAATATTGTATTCTACATCCTCTGCTGCTTACATAACTCTTTACTATTTGAAATTCTATGAAGCTTTACACATAGGATTTGTGAACATTTGTGGACAGTGCACCTCAATAAAAGATCATTGAAAAAGTCAATTGCATTTATAAAAATGCAAACACAAAAGATACTAAAATGATAATAATTATAAAAACAAAGTATCATATCCTATGGTTTAAGAAAGTACAGATACATGATTCCTATGAGAACATTTATGAAATCATATTAGAAGACATTAAACACATTTCAATAAATACATTTAATATTAGATTTTTTAAAAGACTTGATTTGTTTTAGATATCAGTCTAAAATGAATCTGTATATTTAATGGCACTTAAAGTAAAAACATCCCCATGGGACCTAGAAAGTGGCTTCTCTTATTTGTGCAGAAGAGGATGTGCAAGAGGAGAAACAAGACCCTTTTTCAAGACCCAGCACTACAAAGTTAGCTAAGTTAGAAGGTCAAAAAATAGTAAGAGGAGTGGAGCTTATCCCTTTATTAATAAATATATAGAGATCAAGAGTATGATTCTGTTACAAGGTTTGACAAACAAAAGACAATGAAACCCAAAAATCAGCCCTCACATCCACAAAAGTGTTTGATAACGTGCTAATGCAATAAACCTATATCGCTCTGAAGTCACTGACTGTTCACAGAAAAATAGTCAGGGATTGAGTTGCTTCTCATGCCAAAAATTGATTTCTGATCAACTGACCCATATACAAAAGGAAGAGATTCATAATTAAAATAGGGAGAAAATATTTTGACAATGGCGTAGAAACAAATTTCTTAAACACTGAAGGTACACACACACACACACACACACACACACACACACACACACACACACCACATTCATTACTTGTGTAGTTGCTGTAACAAAATATCTGACCAAGACAACTTTAGGAAGTTAATTTGGGCTCACAAAAATGCAGTCCACCATAGTAGGGAAGGCATGTCAGCAAGAACTTAAGGTGGAGGGTCGCATCGTATCTACAGTCAGGAAGCAGAGAGAATTGAATGCGGGTATTCAGCACACTGTTGCCTTTTTAATTAGGCCGGGACCCTGTGGAATGATGCTGTCCACAATTAGGGTGGGTTTTCCTACCTTAGTTAACCTAATGTTTAAACGTCTTCATAGACATGACAAGAAAGATTTGTCTCCTAGGTAATTCCAGCTCTTGTGAGATTGGCAATTGATAGTAACCATATTATATTTATATCTATTAGAAGCCAGACTGTTGCTAAAGTTTTCCTGCCTGGCCCACAGTCAGGACAAATCTCTCTCACCTGCCAGTCCCACAGCCACTCAAACCCGACCAAGTAAACACAGAGACTTATATTGGTTACAAACTGTATGGCCGTGGCAGGCTTCTTGCTAACTGTTCTTACAGCTTAAATTAATCCATTTCCATTAATCTATACCTTGCCACATGGCTCGTGGCTTACCGGCATCTTCACATGCTGTTTCTCATCATGGTGGCTGGCAGTGTCTCTCTGACTCAGCCTTCTACTTCCCAGCTTTATTCTCCTCCTTGTCCCGCCTACACTTCCTGCCTAGCCAATGGCCAATCAGTGTTTTATTTATTGACTAATTAGCAACACATTTGCCATACAGAACATCCCACAGCACCAGACCATCTGTAGAAAGAAAGGGGAGTATGAAAGAGAGCATAGGAGAGAGACTGTGGCCAAAGCTTCTGACATTCTTAGATGAAAATATCTTTATGAACCATATCACTATATATAATGAATATATACCAATTAAAAACAATTATAACAAATGGTAATGCCTATAAATCCAACTTTACTATAACCCCTAAATTTTTCTCTTTCAATAGGAATCCCAATTCATTTGAAAAAGATAAGCTGTATGATGGTTGGAAACATTTACCACACACAAAACCAACAACAAATAAGTATCTAGAGTAAATCAGATTTCTGTGAGTCAATTTTGAAAAGGCATTTACAAGGAAAAGAAATTTGACAAAGTGTGAATGATTACAAGGATCTGAGAATGAACACAATAGTGTTATAAGTAGATATTAAATACTGCATGATGTGGTTTCACATCTTACCTGTAAAATATTAGCAGTTTGACATGCTGAAATGTGATTAAGGATATGGAGTAATAGGGTGTGAGAGACATATAAATTGCAAAACCACTGTAGGTAAAACTAGCACTTTATAAGAAAGCTAAAAGATAGACATGTTTTTTCCATGCTGGCCATTCCATTATGAAGCAGCTAACCAGATCAGTTCTCATTCATGTATATTATCTGTTTTGCATGAGAATATTTTAACTTATTGCTTGTGCAACCAAAATGTTAGAAACAATCCAGATGGCTCATCCAGAATAAGGTGGATAAATAGCTTGTGATAGTTACACTCAATAAGATACTATACAATGGTGAAAATGGAAAAACAATCAAAATGGATGCATTCCAAACACTGCTGAGAGAGAATTGTAAACTGAACTGGAAAGCATTCACCAGGGTTCTGATATATGTTCGCATATATAAACACTAGACAATAAATACAAAATTTAAAAGTAGTGTTTGCCTATAGGAATGAAGGAAGATCTGCATTAGGGGAAGGGAGTGTCTGAGCTTCAAGGTATTGGCAGTATTTTTCATAAACTGTTAATTATGGAAGCTCTTTTCACAATTGTCCTGCACATTCTGTGCATACTATGTATGTTAGCATATGGGCATATAACATCATACTAATATGAAAGCATAACTTGCAAATGACAGAGAAAATCAATACCACAGTTGTACAATACCTAGAAAAATGCAATAGGTGCAATGCACATCACCTAGATGACATGCAGCGGAAGTGAGGCACTTGTGAACTTCATGCTCACTCTGTTTATTAATGCGTGTTACTTAAGAAGCTAACTGAAGAAATGAATTTTCAACAGAATAAAGCAAAGGAAGTAGATGAGAGAAAGAATCCAGAGTTGAGTGAAATCTGAAAAGTTTGGCTCTTCAAGGATGTGACCGAGTGCCTTACACAATGACTGCATCTAGAGAACATGAAGAAAACACATGTAGAACATGTGAAAATCTCTAATAACTACAAGACAGTATGGCCTCGTGGAAAGCGTGAGGGATGTCAAACATGGTGATAGGTGCAGAGTGATCTCTGGGATGTGGTGCTAGTTTTACAGAGCAAGAACACAAAGCAGTGTGCACAGTCAACCTGCATCTGTGTTGAAAAATCTCAAGGAACAGAAAAACATTATGTTATCTTCTTAATAACTTCAACATATAGAATGATAGAGTCCAACAAGCCAACTTCTGGGTATTTTATTGTAAAAAAAAAAAAACAGAGAGAAAGAAAGAAAGAAAGGTCATAATTACAAAATTACATATAACTGCTGTGTGCATAACAACCAAAAAGATATAAGCTTCAAATGCTTAATAGTAAAATGAAACTTGTTAGGTTTATAGTGTAGAATACTATTCAACAACAATAAATGGATGGATGTTGATACCTATAACAACTGGATCAACCTCAAAGGCATTATACTGAGTGAACAAAATATGATGTTCCCACAAAGCAGAATTAGAGAGTAGAGACCGATGACTCCCAGCTTTGAAATGGAAGACACTGTGGCTGTGGATAGAGTTTATAAAGTTATGTGGTTATGTTGCATCCTTGTCATGGTGGCAGTCACATGAAATGTGCCCGTGTATTACAATTCACAGAAAAGCACCCACCAAAAATAAATATTATTTTATAAAACTTAGAACTAGGCATACTTAGGTTTAAGTATAGAATATCTCTAGAAAGTTGCACTTAAATTATTTTCTTTGTTGACTCCACAGAGAAAAACAGAACAGAGAACTTGGATTTGAACAAGGGCTGGAGTAGAGCTTTGCCCTACAAAGGCCTAGTACCTTTAGAATTTGTCTTTCATGTTTAAACACAATAGATATACTTAAAGAGCTATATATACCCTATACGAAATTAAACTCTGTTCTCTATGATTGGAGACCACAAGGCTGGGGATATAGCCTAGTAGGAAGAGTCCTTTCCTATACTTCTTAATGTCCTATTCGCAAGCTCCAAAGTCATCTGTGTGACCAAAGAATTGGAAATATCCTCTGGAGCCTGGTGGGGTCACCAATGGTTACACAACTGAAAGCCATGCTTCCTTCTATTCTTGAACCTATTAGTAGAAAATAGTCCAGCAGTTGGGGGGAGGGCCTCTCAGTCCCACCTTTATTCATGCCGTACTGTTAATGGGCCCACTCTGGTGTAGACCCAGCATGGACATCTGCATCTGCTCTAAGTTCATGGTTGTACTGTCTTGTGTCTAGAAGACGATATTTTGCAGCCTTTCCCTTATTTTTCAGCTCATAGACTCCTTCTTGTCCTTCTTCTATCATATTTTCTGCACCTTGGTGGAAATGACATAAATAAATGTCTTGTTTCGGCCTGAGCAGTCATCTATCACTAATTCTCAGCACCTTGAGCAGACATAAGCCTCTGCACTCACCCGTAACTGAGAAGAGAGGCTTCCCTAATTCATACGGAGAATAGCATTTGTCTATTGGTATAAACATAAATATTTAGAAGGTGGTTTGATGGTATATCAAGTTAGACACACAACCATAAATATCCTTCAATCTCCCTCTGGGTGATGACCTCCCTGCCAAGGAGTTTTTGACCAGGTTTATAGTACTAGGAGTGAATTCTCTACTTTGGAGCAGATCTCAAAGCTATTCATAGAAGCCTTGAGTTATTAATGTCATTAGTGCCGGGGTGGGATACATCCTATTTTCCAGGGAGGTCCAGGGGCACTAAAAACATTATAAGCTCTTGCCATTCCTCTTATTTGCCTACCAGAACTAGATTATTTAACTATTTCTGAAGACATCCCACATCTTGATTGCATGATATAAAGAAATCAAGCTGGAACTGAGATGGAAGCTCCCTCCCTGATGACTAGCTGTTATAGTCTTGGAAAGTGCTATAGGGGGTGCTGGGAAAGAAAAGGCATGGGCATACCTAGGAACCATACAAACTACAAGACCTAGCAGCTGGTCAAGATGCATCCACTTGTGCAATAGTGACAGTACTGTTATGGTGGTAACCAATCACTCTTTGCAGATGTGTTTTAACCCAAACAAGGTCCTAGTAATATATTGCAAAAGAAACAATGAAGGTTATGCAAGAAGGCAGGCTATAAACAATTATCCCTAGACAACAAAAGGCCCCAGGAATCCATCATTCTACAAAGCTATTGGCATTGCAGTAGTCTGCAAGCCATTTCTACCTTGGGTATTTTGAAGGGCAGCAAGTATTAGAAACAAACGACTATGGGATCATTGATTTGTGGTTATGATATTATGTAGAATGATGATACTTTTAACCTAGATTTTCAAGTTTGTTTGAGGTCTTTGTTTCTTGTGAATGATGCAATCAAACTGGAAGCAGGCCTTCTTCCTCCTTGGATTCATATTCAGCAAGATACTATGTACATTCACATTCTCAATTTTTTAAATCTTTTTAAGATGTCCCTCTATTCTGGACAGAACTCAGAAAATGGTATAACACATCCAGGTAACACTGGTGACTCCTGTATTCCTTATGTCTATGACCAGAGAACCTAGGCTAGCATGCCAAGATTGATTACAATTTCTGAGTCCTCCCTTCAGGAAAGAGTAGTTCAAAGTCATAATGTGTCCAACACTGATTATATGAGAAACTCCTCTATGTGGATGCTTAATCCATATTTTCAAAATGGATGGAAGATCATAGTATGCTTTTTTTTAATCACTTCAGTCTATAAAATGGCAGGTATAACAAGTTCTCTCATTGTACAAAGAGATGAACTTAGATTCAGAATGATTTTGCTTCAACAATATAATTAGAGAGACTCTGACTTATTTTTTCAAGCCTGAACTATTTGCCAGAGTGACATACAATGACTGTAATTAAAGGCCAGTTCTCACTACACCCTGAGAAATGAATGTATGGAACAGTAGTACTTCACAAGGCAGTTTGACTAGAAACAAATTAAGTCAAAGGACATGTGTAAAGGGCAGGCATAAAACATGCAGCAGCCAAAGTTGCCAATCCAGTGTCCCAGTCTGTTAAGTACTAAAGGGTTTATAGGACCAATAACCAGAGCAGAAACAACACAACTGTATAGAGGGACTTGGAGCATATAGTGTTCTAGGCAACTGGTTTAGGTTGTGATTCCAACTCTGCTAGTTAGTAGCTGTGGCTCACTCTCTCTGTCTCTCCACCTTTCTTTCCTTATCATCAGCTAGAGACACTTAAAGTAGGAATAAATGAGTTAATACCTATTTGTAAAGTCACTTAGAATGGTTTCTGGTGTCCAGGAAAGGCTGGTAGGTAAAATTACCTTTTAAGTGTATTTCTGTTCTTCAGATTCATGAAGAATCCTGCAGTGCCATTTTGCAAATTAGAAATTCTGCTGAAAAAAGTCGGTTACTAGCCACCCTTTACACAGCTTGGGCTCAAACCCACATTGGTTTGACTATTAGGCCAGTCTCGGCCTCTAATAATGTCCTTGCATGAAGTTTTCATTAGAATCGTACTCTAAGACCCACCTTTAGACTTGGAAGATACTCCTAAAACAAAATCCAACAAAAGAATAGTATTTTGAGAATTTTACTTTAGTCGTTTTTCTTCTTTTTCTTCCACATACCTAAAAGCCACAATTAAAAGGAAATGGGAAGAGTATAAAACACACACACATACACACACACACACACATACACACACATACAAAGGGTAATTACTGATTTTATTAAAAACATCTATCATAGAGCCACACAACCATTGTTATTTCAAGCCTGGGAATACAATGCACACTATTAAGCCATTTGATGATTCAAGATAAAAGCATGATTAAATATGTTAATGAAAGTGCCAGCCTGCATGAAGATGCACACCAAAGATCAACCTCAGACAGATCTGGCTGCCGAGATGTTCCCTTTGTGAACTTCCTATTCAACCCGGTTTTCTAGTGAGTTAGCTATTTTATGCTGTATATATGTGTGTGTATTCATGAGGGTAATGACATTCCCTGTGATCCTGGGCCTGGCTGCCTACTCTGGACTCTGCCCTCTGGCTGCTATTCAACTTCATTTTCATTGTGTTCCTAGTGGAGTTAGAAACCAGGATCCTGGCATTCTCTTACCAATGTCCTCTGTTCTCATGTCTGGAGGGGCAGGAACCCACTGGAATCAGGAGGGACCACGTTTGACAAGTCTCAGTTATTGGTCAAGTCTCATGCTGGCTTCTTCACACATTAAGACATGTGTTCTAATTTTTCCTATATTTATCCTTCTTACTGACCTGTCTTTACACAGAGGTGGGCTCAGAAATGTTAAATACTTTAGGGAGATAATCATCCATGCAGAATACTGTTGTTCCTGTTCCCAGACAGCTCAGCCCTCTCTGTCATCTTCGGTCAGATGTATCAATGTGAGTATAAGTGACACCTGTCTCACCAAGATGGAAGCCTCAAGGGCTAGTTTGTTTATCACTACATTCTCTACAATCTGTTTTATCAGCTTGAGTTCCCATGTAATTAGAATTAGTAGAACTCTATTTTAACCTGCCCGTGGACATATAACACAAGGGAAATATTTACTATTTGGGACTAGAGATGCAGGGCTTGTTTTTAGTGGAACATAATCTAGTCTGTCCTGCACCTGGTCAAGCTGAGCAACTTGGGCACACCTGGGGACCTGGGATCTGAATGCCATTCTCTCTGTTTTCAAAGACCTCACTCTTTCTAATGCCCTAGTTTTTTAAATGACAGTTGGTTAGACTATAGCATCTAGGACATCTTCCTTACCAGGCAAGGTTTAAGAAAGGATACAAAGGGGATCTATTTGGATGCTTTGCTGGACTCTGAGGATCCCAGCAGGAGAAAGCATAGGTCTCTGAGGCTCAAGGTCAGAATAAAATGTATCACTTCACTCTGTAACCTTGGATGGACTCATCCCATCTGTTTCCTCTTTTCTTTCTTCCCTCATGTATAATGGAAATTATACCATCAATTCTCAGAGTCACTGTCCTCTAATGAACCTTGATATCAAACAACATCTTCCTTGTTTTCTCAAGCCAGGAAAGATATATTCTGGGATTATACACGAGACTATGGAGCATTGTTCATTACCTTAGTGGAGAAAGATGTTATGAGATATATTGGGTTGAAGGGAAGATAATCTGGACTGTAAATATGGGAGGGAAGAAGAAAACATATGAGGAAAGATGTTAAAAATTAGATTCAACTACAGGTCAATAAAGAAGGCACACAAATGAACTGGGTTTACATGCACAGTCCTTAGGGCTGTGTTCATGCAACATTGCAAGTGGACTACCAGTCTTCTAGATCTGTGCCATAAACCACTACACTTACTGTTTTTAGTTGTAAATCACACCAGCAAAACTTCTGAGCACATATTTCCCTATATTCACATATACTTACTAGTAAAAGTAAAAATTACTGGATTCTATGCATCTTATATGTATTTTGTGTATCTAAAATTCCCAGCAAAGGGAAAATGTTTTAAAAGGTGAATATGTAAATAAAAAGATACCCTATAAAATATTCTTTCCACATTCTTCCATCTCCCAGCACAGGTTGGAATATGTAAAACCTACTACTACTAGGCCAATGGCATTGTGTCATTCTGCCTAGAAGTGACTTTGTGACCACCAGCAATAGAACCCATGGGTAAAGGGGCAATGGGGAGCTTTCAAATGCTTGTTCTTGCTGAATTTTTCATTAAGCTTTAAAGAACACAATGAATAAAGTAAATGATTCAATAATCAAATTCCAGTGGAGAGCAAAGTCAGAGGTCAAAGATACCTTTTGCTTCTTTTTGTTTTCCATTGTCACAGGTGACTGAGAATAACCAGTGTCCTTTACAGACAGAGCAGGAAGAATAGATATTCCTCCTTGTTATTCAGAGAAGAGTTAATTTGCACATTTAAAGCAGTAGTTACTGTTGCTCATATCAGAGTCATACTCCTCCTGTGACCCTAAGAATCTGTCCTCTCAACAAATAACTGAAGAGTCAAATGTAGAACAAATCCATTTAAATAATAAAGTCATGATTCTGTCAGGCATATTTATGAAATGGAAGAACACCTTGATATATAGAACAGTGGCTGGATGACTGGTTTGTTTGGATTAAAATAGGGAAAGAGAAAGGGAACAATCCCCTTAAATAGAAACTTGAAAGCGATATCTTTGGTTTAAGAAGTGGGCATTTGTATTCTGTGAGATACTATGTTTTGGGCACTCCCTGCCAGACTCCCAGAACACAGGACATGTTGAGTGGTTGCATTATGAGTGTGTAAATTTGTGGACGTTTTTGAATATTTGGTTCATATAATTCTGAAGGGTCTAGTAAAATGTTATGAAATCCAAAAGGTTATAACTTTTAATTACATCTTATTGTAGATAGGATTAAAACTCAAATCAATAGGGAAAGAAAATGCATTAAAAAGCAAGATGATAATGGATCAATTGTACAAATACTTCTTAATTCATATGTACTCTGAAGAAGTGTGCAAGAATAAAACTCTTCAAACGTAAAATTATTAGATTAACTAGAAAACCATCCAAACTGTACAGTTTTCAAAGAGACACTTTTATAAAAGTAGAACATGGAGAATTTTGAAGTCAAGAGTGGCAAAATATATCATGAAAATACTAACAGAAAAAAATTGACAAAGCAATATTAACATTAGATAAAATAGGCAAAAAGAACAATGATGTATTATTGTTTTATTAATAAAGGATTTGATTTGCATTTAATTCTTGAAAAGTCTGGTTATTCTTGGAATTTCAACAACTATAAACCTATATGCACATGACAACATGGAATGTACGAAGAATATGTAGACACAGTTTGACAGAACTGTAGAAATAATTTTATATTGATCAGTGGGAGATTTTTAACCTTTTTTCCTCATTGAGCAAATATTTGCTTTCAGTTTTGCTTCAAACAAACTTCTAGGATTGAGGAGACAAAAGAATATAAATCACAATTCCTGGTTTTATGATGTGCATATACCCTAGGATGGAAGACATAATATAAATAATATGTCAGGTATTGATAAGTGCTAAGAAAGAAAAATTTAAATGAAGGTTGTGATGCAGAAATTTATGGGGTCAGGGGTCTATTGTTTAGTTCATGGTGAAGCTGGGCATCCCTTATAAAGTGGTGTACAGGAAGCTGTAGAGTCAACCAAAGACATCAAATGAAGAAAAAACATTTCAAATAGTAGAATCAGCCAGTGTGCCAAACAGAGGATGTAGAATTCTTGGACCACCCTGTGTACAACAAGGAGATAGTATGTACAGAGTGAGAGTTCCTGGAGAGCCTAGCAGACAGATGACTTTAACTGACAGATCAAGTAGCTGGATAATGAATAAAGATTTACTAGACAGTATATAATAACCATAAAATATAAGAACCATACAGTTGAGGAATCTAAAATGATTTACCTAACATTTGGTATGAATTCTGCTCAAAAAGACATAAGCAGTTATTTTGAATCAATAATTAATCAATAAAGCAAGTCTGAGATCTTCTGAGTTAGCCTCACCTATTCTCTAACCGCAATGAAATTAAGTTAGAAATGAGAAGAAAACACATAGCAAAAAGTTAATAACATTTGAAAATAAAAAAGGACTTGTACAAAATATATAGGTCAGTGAGCACATCATAAAAGAACTGTGTAAGCTCTTAAAAATTAAATGGCAATGAAAATAATGTGAACAAAACCCCAGGGATTTGTCTAAGTCCACACTTGGAGAGAAGTTTACAGTTTAAATTGCTCATAATAACAAAGGGTATTCAAATACTGAATGATGTCATCATCCGTCTTTAAAAGGTAAGGAATCCTGAATTAAATGAAAAAAGTGGAAGGAGAGGAAATAACTAACCAGAGAAGATATTGATAAAATAAAAATAAAAAATTACAGAGAGACCCAAAGCTCTTTGAAAGGCATTTTTAAATGTCCTGATGTATAAGCAATTATTTAGAAAAAAAACAAGCTTCTTAAACACTTTTGGAGAATACAATTTGCTGCACCCACTTTGAGAAGCAATTTGTAGTCACCTGAAGATGTGAGTAGCATAATATTCAGTAGTTTATAGTCTAGACCAGAAAAATATTGTATTTGTCTTCTCAAGAGATATGAACATGGCCTTCATAGCAGAAGCCAGAACATTGCCACCAATGTAGATCTATGTCAAGAGAAATGATGAATAAATTGTAGTTTATATGTATTTATATAGCATCATGATATAGGACAGTGAAAATGAGCAAGCCAATACAAAAAGGAACAAGCCTTACAGTGGTGTTTAAGTGAAAGCTATAAGATAAAGAATATATATGCATTTTCCATTTAATGTGCACCTCAAAACATGCACAGCCGAACCCCATCTGCAGTGGAGATGTATGATTAGAAGGTGCCTACCCACCTTCCCCAGAGGTGGCGGAGGGAAGAGGGTGTAATAGGAGGAGTGCAAGGAGATTTCAACCACTTTGTGTTTGTTCCATTTCTGAAGGGGTTCATTATAGATAATATTCAATGTTATTATTTTTAGCTGCATATACTTTATTATTTTTATTACCTTACTGAGAATTAAGTTTGTGTCATTTTTCAAACAAAATTTGTTTTTGTTTTTTTCTCTTCTCAATGCCCTGTCCCTCACGTGTGCCATCCTATCCTAGGGACCCACCTTCCCACTTTCATGTCACAGTCTCTATATAATTTCTAAGAGCATTTTGCATATGAGATAACTTCTACTAAAAAACTGCTAATGAGTGACTGTCAGAAACAACAATGTATTGGGGCTGGAGAGATGACTCAGCAGTTAAGAACACTGGCTACTTTTCCAGAGGACTCAGTTTGATTCTAAGCAACCACATGGTGGCTTACAACTATCTGTAACTCCATTTCCAGGCATCTGATACCCTCTTCTGTTCTCCCTAGACACCAGGCATGCCTCGTGTGGTGCATAGACATGCATACAGACAAAACACCCATACACATAAAACGATAATTTTAAAAAGAAATTACAATTTACCAATTACTAAAATAAAATAATGTATCATGGCTTTGAAAGATGTAACCGACAATACTAACTCAAGAAGAGATATGAAATGGATGTAATTTTTTAAAAATCAATAATTGAAAAAATCTTCTGAGGAGAGTAATCCAAACCTCAATCAACAAAACATTCAGAATTATCTCTTTTTTTTTTTGCAAATTCTCCCAGTAATTATAAAACATAAGAATACTCCCTAATAAGCCTAAGATGTCTTCCCCTGACCTCCTAGGACAAAAAAATAAGGAAATTCAAGCCCAACATCACTTCTAGCTAAGAGTGAAATGAGCTCTGTGTATTCACACACATCATGGCGAAAGCAGAGCAAAAAGGTGTGAATTGGAATGACCACTTTCAAAAACTGACCAGGAAATAGTAAACTTTCTGTATAAAAATAAGATGGTGACTATTTTTGAAACTTTGTTATACAATCTCTAACATAACCCTCCAATCCTACCGTTGGTCTAGGGTGGCCAAAACAAGAGCAAAGCATGTCAGTATACTTTGATAAAAGTCTTCTTCGAAAAGTATTACCAGGCTGATTTTCACCCAAGAGTTGCAGTTTGTCTGTTCTTCATAAGGAGAGAATGAACCTAAGTGTGTAACTACCCCATACCAAATGATCTCATTTGTGGGTATATTCACAAGAGAAATATCCACAATACCTTCGACAAACTATTTGTAATTATGTAAAGTGATTTTCATAGCAGCTCTCTCCCTCTCTGTGTGTGTATGTGTGCGTGCATGCATGTGTGTGATTACTCATGTGTGTGTATGTGTGCATACATGTGTGTACCTATACATATGTGTGTGCATGCATGTGCACACCTGTGTATAGTGTGTGTACACATGTGTGTGGTTCATGCATGTGTATTAGTGTGTGTGTGCATGCATGTGTATCTGTGTGTTCATGTGGGGGAAATGCAGCTGCATATCTGATGTGTGTCTGCAAAGGCCGAAGGTTGATAACTGGAGGCCTTCTTCAACCACTCTCCACCTTATATATTGAGGCATGATCTCTCCCTGAACAGGGAGCTTGCCAATTCAGCTAGTCCATCTAGCCAGCTTGCTTTGGGGAACCCTGTCTTCTGCCTTCTGAGGGCTTTTATTGCAAGCAGCTGACATCCTGGTCTGGCATTTGCCTGGGCTCTAGGGATCCAAACTCTGGATGCCAAGCACTTTATCCTCTGAACCCTCTCCTTGGCCCTTGCAGCACTATTCTTTTTTTTTTTTTTTTTTTTTTTTTGGTTTTTCGAGACAGGGTTTCTCTGTGTAGCTTTGCGCCTTTCCTGGAACTCACTTGGTAGTCCAGGCTGGCCTCGAACTCACAGAGATCCGCCTGGCTCTGCCTCCCGAGTGCTGGGATTAAAGGCGTGCGCCACCACCGCCCGGCCCAGCACTATTCTTAATAGGTAATAACTTGAAATAACTATAAATGCCACTCAGTGGTAGAATAACTAAAGGAACTGAGGAATATTTATATCATGTAGTATTGTATTCATTGAGAATGGAGATGGGTAAATTCACACAAAAATATGAGGATGAAGAAAATAGACAAAAAAATGCATGCTCGTGATTCCATGGATAGAAAACTCCAAGAGTAGGTAAAATATTGCTTGGAAGTACCAGCTGCAATTTAAGTTCCCTTCTGTGAGTTAAGGGACTGGGGAATGCCATGTTGGAGCCTCTGAGGTGTTGTTTGTCCTGCTGGCTGCACAGGAGTGTTTGCTTTATGGAAGGACACCGAGGTGTTTGCTTTTGATTTATAATATGCATGTATAATGGCAATTGAAACTGGAGAAGTGAAAAGATTAATAGATGGAGACAAAGTTAGGTTCAATGAGGAAATACAAGGGCTGTCTAACACTGGAAAATATGTTAATGTAATTACCACATTAATCAATCCAAATAGAAGAATCAAGATGAATAGATGAATAGAATCTCTTGCTAAAATTAAAAACCCATTGATAGTAAACTAAAAAGGATTTCATCAATCTTAAAAAAAGAACTTTCTTAATCTGATAAGGAACATATTTAAAAATCATACAAAGCACCATAAAAATGATAAAGTATGAAAACATTGCACCAAAAACCAAAGAAAAATGAGGAAGAAACACACCATCCCTACTTCTTGCATGATACTGAAGATTTTGGTCATGGTCAAGAATTATTCTAAGGAAAATTATTGGAAGGAAAGGAAAACAGTATGCCAATCACCTGTGCAAGGCTATCTATCAAGAAAAAAATATGAATGAATGCACTTACAATTGTAGTAAATTGTGGGTAGTGAAAAGCTACATCAGCTTCAGTAAAAACTGGATCAGTGAATAAGTCATTTACACCTTTGTTTAGCAATTGTAAAATTTAATTTAAAATCATCAGAACAGCTATTACCATTTTATTCAAGATTTATCTTATTCTTATTTATGTGTATGCATATGCTTGTATGTATGCATTCATATGTGTTTACAGGTACTCACATAGAACAGAAGAGGGAGTTGGATAGCCTAAAACTGGAGTTAAATTACAGTAAGCTGTAATTCTTGCAGATATATTGGAAGGAAACCTATTTAATTGCATGAGAATTTGAAACCCTAAGTTGGTGTCTAGGGAGTTATGCTTGGATACTTAGAACTTGTGTTTTTCTATGTATCTCAATTGCTTATGTTAAAATTGGTTTTAGAACTCAGCCACCTTTACACATAGTTATTGAAACACCACTTGGAAATGATGGGGATGTCTTTTGATAATTCCCAGAGAATTGTGGATCTTTCCTCTTCTTGGTGATTCTTTTGGCATGCAGACTGTGGCACAGGGCATAGAAAATAAGCAGAAGTTTTGAACTTGCCTCTTCTACTTCTGGGCCTTGCTTACCTTTCAAGTCACCTGGTAAAGACCTGGCATAGGAACTGCTGATGGAACTGTCCTGAAATACAGAAAATATTGGTGAGAGGTTTGCCTGCCCAGTCACTGTTCTTGGCCTCACATAAACTCATCCATTGACTCAAGATGATTTGAGCAAAGAAAATATAGCATAGAGAATGTCCACTTTCCTTGATTCCCCTTTGCTATTAGGTTTTTCTACGGCTGACATTTGAATCTCATTGTCCTCATCTATATGTAAGGCAGCTCTGATGATGTTTAAGTTCTTGCCTGCTCTTGCAACAGAGCTTAATACTCAGGGACCACAGATTAAGGCAGGGACCCATAGTAAAGACAAGATACATACATAGACAAGTAGATCCCTAGATTGATAATCCCAGAATCCTCTGAAGGGTTCAGTATTCTAGGAGATCAGTAAGAGTGGAACCACTTTCCTTAAGGAAACAAGAAAAGTTTTAGGATGATATGGTGCTAAATTAAAACCAACTCTTTTTGTTAAGTAGAGAAGCAATTTTTGCTTTATAAAATTTTGAAAATTACAGAGGATTGTGAACAAAGAAAAATATTATTTCATATATCTATAAATCTATCAGTTTACCCAATATTCATCTATTCATATATCCATGTATCTATCTAACCATCCGTCCATCCATCCATCCATCCATCCATCCATCCATCCATCCATCCATCTACTCATCCTTATATTGACTCTTTTACCCATGTATACATCCATTCATTCACATTTAACTACCCATTATGTGACAACTGTGATTTTAGATACTGGAAAAACAACAGAAATACACAAAATTCTTGCTCTTGTGTATTGCATTTTTTTTCAGTCTAATCCAGGAAGGGACCAATTGCATATACACATAAACAAGATAATTTCTGAAAAAAGATAAAGATAAATAAATATAGTAGCTTATTGTGATATGGACAACAAGGGGAAGGAGATTTTCATTTAGCTCATGAAATGTCTTTTTGATTACATATTACCTCAACCTATAGCATAGAGTTCACAGCTGACATGTGGTACATCCTTTCCTGGGTGCCTGCTTACCTACTGTCTTCCCAACCCTGTGCTCTCACAGCCCCAACTTCATTATTCCTTATAATTAAGGCTTCCCTGTGCGTCATCATAACATTTGCACTGAGAAAACTTGTTTCCTTAATTTTCTCAAGGATCAATAAAAACAAATTAAAATAGAGGATTAGAGGTGTCTTCTTGCCACATTATTTTTCTGAGAACAAAAGATGTAGTGATATCATCCTTATTTCTCTAGAGGTCCCTAACCATAATATAAAGCCATTTAGTACACTTTCAGATGGTAATAACTCACTGCTTCTTTTCGTTTCCTCCAGGGAACCAAGGGGAGGAGAAAAATGCAGGTAGGCAAAAGGGTTGGGATGAGTGAGAAAAGCCATTGCCTCCATATTCTAAAAGGCATTAAGAGATGTGTCATTTTTGATAGTCCATTTCCTGAAAGTAAGGGGAAGGGAGGGGCAGTATGACTTGGGGTATGCAGCTCTTCAGCAAATGGAGAGGTAAGATGGAAGATGGTAAGGAGGTAGAAGTGAGCTTGGCAAAAGCTAAGGGCTGCATTTGGGAATGTGCTGAGCATTTTGGGGAATAGAAAAGGGGGATGCTGTGTTTCTGCTTCCAGTAAATTGAAAGAGACAACTCCATCAGGTAAGACAGGGAAACCTTTTCTCAAGACTCCCTAGGGAACAACCAAAGGACCAAAGGATGCATGTGTATAGAAGGCAAACTACGCCCATCTTTGACAAGTGTTGTAGGAATTTTGCATTTCAGCATGGAAGACCTAGTCGTTCACTGTGATAAATACTGTAGGACTTGGATTATGATCACCAAGTTCATATCCTAGCTGTGTACCACTCTGAGCCTTTGTTTGTTCATCTGTGATATTAAAAGCTCAATACCTACCTTATGAGGAGCTATGAGGATGGAATAAGATTATGGACATACAGAACTTAAACAGCAAGGGAATGGATGTTATTGCAGATGATGAAAATGATGAATTTCTTGACCTAAACTGAGTCCTCCTCAGATTCTCCCACCCCCTTCATGGATGAGTAAACTCAGTCCTGCAGTCATTAAAAGCATAGAGCTAGTAGAAAAATACCTATACTTAAATGTCTGCTGTGCTGGTTCCTGGCTGTATGACTTAGTCATTGTGATTCTAAGACCCTTGGCCATTTTGCCCATAAAATAGAACATCACAGTTTGTAATTATAGTAAGTAAATTTGCATGAACAAGGTGTTTAGCCAAGTGCCTGACACATATTACTTAAAACTGCACAACATGGACAGGTGTTTGCAAGTTATGGCAGGTTTTTTTTTTTTTATGGTTATGATGTGAGGTGGAAACAAGTTAATGACTGAACTGGGAGATAAATCTATTGAAACAGAAGAATATCAAGTGGGTAAAAAATGAGCAAAGATGTTGAATATCTGAAAAGTATAATTATTAAACTCAATCATAGTAAGATACTGAGAAGTTAATGTTGAGTAATTTTGATAGATGGAAATCTAACCCCAAGCAACAAAGATATTATTTGAACACACACAGAACTGTCACACAAATAAAGCATGTATTAACCTATGTAAAAGAAAATTAAATATAAAGAATCCTTGTCACAAAGACCATGTTCCTCAATAAATAATACAATAGTGCAATAAAATAGGAAATTAATTACAAAAAAATTAGTTTATAAGATCTCATGGATCTGACAACTAAATTACATACTGCCAAATTATACTTAGGTGAAAGCAACGTCCTCGAGAAATCATAGAGTGAATAGTAATGACAGATCAGAGAATATCTGCACTTGTATAATAGATCAAAATCCACACATACAGGTGAATGGAATTTCAAAATAAGTTACCAGGTAACAGAGGTTGAGAAGCAATGGTCTATAAATACAGATAGCAAAACAAACAAGCAAACAAATGAAAACAAACAGCAGGAGAAGATGTTCCACATAACCAGCCACTAGGGAAATACACGCTAATACTCATCTGAGTGGCTCATGGAAGAGCAGCTGTGATGTCAAACACGAGTGAGGACATGGAGAAACCGGACCTCTCATGTATTTCTTGACAGGGATAGGGATGGAGGCATGTTAAGTGAAATAGTCTCTGGAGGGAAGCCAGCCTGTTTTTTTCTATTTTAGTTTTTGAATTTTTAATTACATTTGTGTGTACGTGTATGTGTATGTACATCCAAGTGCCACTGCAAGTGGACAAGGAGGTCAGAGGACAACTTGCAGGCATCAGTTTTCTCCTTCCACAATGCAGGTCCTGCAGTCAAACGCAGCTCAACATGCTTGGCAGCAAGTGCCCTTACCCACTGAGCCCTCTGGCCAACTGTAGTCTGTTTATTTTATGTGTGAAAGAGCTTGTTCTCCAATCCAGCGGCTGTGTTCATGGACACCCATGACACAAACATGAAACATCATCTTCACACAAAAGCTAGTACATGAGGAGCCACACTAAAGTTATTCATAGTAACCCGAAATTAGAAACTATTCAAGTGCCTTTCAATGGCTGGATTATTAAACAACTTCGAGGCAGCTGCACCATGGAGTACTACTAAGCAATAAACAGGTGCTACCTGTTGATATGTGACTATTTGGATGAGTCCCTAGGGAGAAGTTCTTCTGAGACAAAGTATTAAATGTTATTTCATTTATATAATTTCTTTCAAATCATACAGTTATAGAAGTGATGGTCAGGTTACTGGCTGAGAGGGGTTTCAGTCTGGAAGGGAGGAAAAAGAGAGAGAGAATGACTTCAGTAAATAGTATAAATACCTTAGTCAGTTCCTGCAACTATGTCATAGTCCCTCAGGCCAGGTAATCTCTAAGGATGCAGATATATTTCCCACAGTTACAGATGCTGCAGGTGATCAGGGGTTACTCTTTGCTCCAAGGCAGTACCTTGTCACTTCTTTCTCTAGAGGGAGCAGGGCTGGGTCTATACATGACTGGCAAGGGTGAACTCACCTTGGTGCTTTATATAAGACAATAACCATTCCCATGACTCTTCCCAATCACCTCCTAAAGTGCATCCACTATATGATGCTTTAGAAACAAATGTCAGCATGAGCTTTGCAGGCATCCCAAACATGCTGACCACAGTGGTATGGGAGTCCTGTGATGGTGCGCTTCTGTGTCTTGACTGTAGTGCTTATCCCAGGAAGCTGCACATGTTAAAATTATGTAAAATTAAATACAAGCACGCACAAGGATGTGCATGTGAGGTCTGATTTAACACTGTGGCTTGAGATACTGATAATTTCCTCTGTGCATTTTACATCAGAGGTTAACAGTCGGGGAGGCTGGGTTACAGTTCTCTGGGAAGTCTTGTATGGTTCTTTGCCACCTCTTATGAATCTGTAATCATTCTTAAATGCTAAAAATGAGCTAAGCATTCAACTCAAGAATATCAGGAAAAAGTCCAAATGAGCAAGAAAAATATTAACTGAATAGAGGAGAATTAAAAAAATATATAATTTGGTTCTTTGAAAAGAATGCTAAAAAAAAGCCAGTGGATGAAAGAAAGACATGGTAAAACACAAATATTTTTAAAGTAGGAATATAATGAATCCTGTGCTTTTGAACTGAGAACTTTGAATGCATGTAATTATGGAAAAACTTTAAATGACAAACTTAGCATAAGGACAAAGAGAACCATTTAGTGGATCAATGGGATTAAAGAAATTGAAATGATAGTCAAGCAATTCTCAATAACACTAGGCCCTTAACAAGAAGGCACAAGATCAGGCCAGTCAAAAGTTTCAGTGTGGATGGGGACACCTCCCCTAAGTTCCTGCCTCTGTCAGAAGAGCTACTGTTGGTTGATGGATGCTGAGGAAGAGAGAGTCTTTCTTCTTTGGGGATTTGGCCACAGCCAGCTAGGTTGCTTGTGTCCCAGTGGATGGCCACACACTCATGTGCATATAGGCAGCACCAGTAGGACTCAGGGGTTTATTAACATCAACAATGATGACAACAATAACAAAGGGTACATGAAGTTGGGAGGTCTAAGTGAGGACAGTGAAAACATCAAACTGGATGACTCCATGTGTAGAAAGAAAGGGATATTGATGTATTGATGATCAAACTTCCAAGACTGTATCTTGAAGTGGGGAAGGGAGAGGGGCAAACTGGAAGAAAAGCAAGTAGCTTTTATGATAGTCAGTAGGGTCGGGGTCTTTGAGCTGATTGAGGCTGTTCTGTTGATAAGAACTAGACACCCTTGCCGTGGGTCAGAGGTTCTCAACCTCTGGGTACCAC
The DNA here is from genome assembly GCF_007827085.1 of Peromyscus californicus insignis. Lineage (NCBI taxonomy): Eukaryota > Metazoa > Chordata > Mammalia > Rodentia > Cricetidae > Peromyscus > Peromyscus californicus. The sequence continues at coordinate 136,582,415 of NW_026294595.1, read as the reverse complement.
ATATCAGATATTTACATCATGATTCATAATAGTAGCAAAATTACGGTCATAAAGTAGCAATGTTATGTTTGGGGGTCACCACAACATGAGGAACAGTATTAAAGGGTCACAGCATTTAGGAAGGTTGAGAACCACCGACCTAGGTAGTTGACCTTAGAGAAAAGATTAAAGGAAGTTCATGGCAGATTAAAAGGCATTACTGGGAAACAGGAAGCCCACCTTTAAGCTTCTGTTTACCTGGCCAGAGTCTGTCTGTCTAGGACTTTGTCACCAGCACTGCCTTTTGGGGAGCTGCTTTGAACCTAACAGGAGGCAGTAGAGGTAGGGCGTATTAGGGGGAGTTGGAGGCAGGTAGTGGTGGATGCTTATGATCAAAATACATTTCGTAAAAGTATGGAAAGTTAAAAACATAAATTAAAACTACCATTGAAAACAACAGCTACATAGACCCTATCTCAAAAACAACCACAACATCAAAACCCACCAAGCTCACATGACTGGTGAGTAGTAGGTTCTAACCAGTTATCAGAAGAGGTTCAACTTTTAACTTAATGCTATTTTTTTCTAGAAAATAAAACAAAGGGAATTTCTTTCCTTTTATGGAGTTACTGGAACCTTAGTTCCAAAATCAGATGAAAATATAAGATAAGAAAATACAGGCACATTTAATGTTTGGATGTATAGAGAATGTATTTGAAATGAAATACAGCCAATGGGTCCAACACTGTTTACAAAAATGTTAATCATGTACATGGAAGCTTATCTCAGAACTGAGTTAATTTCAGTAACAGCATAATTCATTACTTTAATATAAGTGATATAAATCATATGGCTACTTACTTTTGATAAAACCTTGTCACCAATTTATCATTTTATTTCCAAGTCTTTAGAAAACAGAAAGACATTTTTAAATTTCAGTGCTTTGCTAAATAGAATCCTACAGGAAATATGACCCTTGATACAGAACATTTAAGGAGTGAGATGCAGGCACATCTCTATGAGTTCAAGGCCCAACTGGTCTATATAGAGAGTACTAAGACAGGCCAGGTTACAGACTGAGACCCTGTGGGGGTTTAAATGAGAATGTCCCCATAGGCTCATCTATTTGCAGGCTTAGTCACCAGTAGGTGAACTGCTTAGAGGGATTAGGAGGTGTGGCCTTGTTGGAGGAGGTATGTCACTGGGAGTAGGCTTTGAGGTTTCAAAAGCCCACAGCAGGCTCTGCAATGTAATTCTCAGCTACTTCTCTCACAGCATGTCTACCTCCACTCGAGCACCAATTCTGCCGTGCTTCCTGCCTTGATGATAATGGCCTAACACTCTGAAACTGTAAGCAAACCCCAATAAACGCCTTTATAAGAGTTGTCTTGGTTGTAGTGTCTCTTTGCAGCAAGAGAACACTAAGACAGACCTTGTCTCAAAAACTAACTAAATAAATAAATAAATAAAAGGAAGAGTAAACTCATTGAAATTAGAGGAAAGTAAAGGGAACGATACTTAGAGTTCATCAGATTGACAAAGATTAGAAAAATTGGATAATGTCACTGATTGTCATAAGTGTGTTGGTACACAAACATTCTCACACAACTAGGAGTTGAGGGTGTCTGACAGCACTTTGTCCAATTAAGTTTAATCATCAGACAATACTTCTCTCCTAGGACCATATATACTGGATAGAGGCTCATGCAAATTCTCATAGTGATATACTGTAAAAGGTCCCCTGCAGCATTATTTTTGGTAGTCATTACTGGGAAGCAGATCCTTTCAGTTTATACCAGTAGGAAGGTATAAACCTTGAAATCCCATGTAGTGTTTGGAAGTGGTTGACTAAGGGCATGCAGGGGCATAAATGCATGTCAGAGGAATAGTACTGAGCAGCAAAGCAAGAAAGCTAGAATATATTCCAATTTACATAATTAAAATGCATGCATACTAATCAATTGCATGCATTTTTAAAAATTCATTCAAGCAAGAGAACATATGTAGAAATAACATTTCAATGGGAGGAAAGGCAATGAAGGTGAAAATGGAGATAAAAATGCAGAAATATATAAATGCAGAAATGTATAAATGCAGAACAATATTTGGGGATTGTATGGGCTTCTATTGCTATTGTAATGAGTCACACTTCACAGGCATCTATTTTTATGGTCAGAAGATCAAAATAGTTCTTCAAGGCTGTTCCTTTTGCAGAGTTTAGGTGAGAATCAGTTTCCTTGCCTTTTTCAAGGAGGCTGCCTACATTCCTTGGCTTGGGGCTGCTTTCTCTATCTTTGGTATCAGTAGAGAGGCATACTCTCTCTCTTTGCATCTTCTCTTCTGTTTCTAAGGACCTTTTGATGCTGTGAGTCCACCTAGTTGCTCTAGGGTCACCTCCCACTTCAAGTTTCTCAACTTAATCATATCCAGTGTGTTTTTCCACAGACGGTAGCAGGTTCCAGGTGACACAGAAAGGACTATGTATATCCAATCACAGGAGATTTGGTACCAAGACAGATGATGTTAGTATATGTGGATGCATGTGGTCTGAGCAGACATTTGTGTGGTAGGGGAGTATAACTAGCCTGACCAGTTTGTCAGATGGCTCAGCCAGTTCACTTTGACACTGAGAAGGCCAGAGTAACTTTCCTAGCTGTGTCCCTTTGTCCCAGAGAATCATCACATAGCAGTCCACACAGGCAGAGAGAGGCCACTGTCTTATATTTTGTGGATTCAGCAGAAACTTCTGGATTTTTAGACACCTGATGCAAAACCAGACTTCCCTTCTTCCAGAGAAACTAGTCCTGGACTGTGTGGGATGCTCTGGCTAGCCCTATAACCAAAGCATAGATATGTGTTGATCTGGAAGGTACGAGCTATTGTTTAGCAAGTATTGACCCACATGGCTTTCTCCTTCCATCCTCTGCAGCTAGCAACCCCTCTCCTTTTGGGTTTGCCTGTGTGATCTGCCTTGGCTGATAGAGTCAGTATTCACAGACATTATATGAAGAGCTTTAGGAAATTGTGCACAGATTGGTTTAATTCTGGCAAATCTGTCAAAGAAAAGGCAGGGCCTGGAGAGTGCTGATCTAGAATAAATAGAACAAACCTGAAAATGTATCAAAAACACCAGTCAAGCTGATCCCAGTCTGGATAAAACAAGATCGTGTAAGAACTCAAAAATAAATACCTGGTTGTAGAGCAGTGGCTTGGGAGTGGTTTAGTACACAGCACTTTTGTGTGTCATTACTACACCAATGTGCATATATAATTTCATTCAAACCTCACAGGAACCAGAGGAGATAAAGGGTTAACCTATGTATTTGGGATTGAGAGTTCATAAATAAGGTTTGATGGGCAAGAGAGAGAGAGAGAAGGCATGAAAACATCAGAATGGTGAGCATCTGAGAAAGGTCTGTGTAAATTGAGATCTGATGAAAAGTAGGAAAAGTAGGGTCAGAAATTTTTTATTTGTTTTACATACCAACTATAGATCCCCCTATTTCCTCCTCTGAAAAGGTAAGGCCTCCCATGGGGAGTCAGCAAAGTCTGGTACATTCAGTTGAAGCAGGTCCAACCCCCACCCCCCACCCCCTGCATCAAGGCTATGCAAGGCGTCCCACCACAGGTAATGGACTCCAAAAAGCCAGCTCATGTACCAGGGATGGATCCTGATCCTACTGCCAGGGGGACCCTTAAGCAGACCAAGCTACACAATGTCTTGCTTATGCAGAGGGCCTAGTCCAGTCCCATGGAGGCTCCACAGCTGTTGGTCTAAAGTTTATGAGTTCCCACTAGTTTGGTTTGGTTGTCTCTGTAGGTTTCCCCAATATGATCTTGATGCCCCCTTGCTTGTAGAATCCCTCTTCCCTCTCTTCAACTGGACTCCTGGAGCTTGGCCTGATGCTTGGCTATAGATCTCTGCATCTGCTCAATTCTTATAAAAGAAAGCATTCAATTGGAGGCTTGTTAACAGTTTCAGAGGGTTAGTCCATTATCATCATAGCAGGAAGCATGGCAGCAGGCATGCAGTCATGGGGCTGAGAGCTTTATTTCCTGAATCACAGGCAGGCAGGTCAAGAGAAACACTGGGATTATGTGGGCATTTGAAACGTCAAAGCCCATCTCTAATGACACATCTCCTCCAACAAGTCTGTACTTAGTTCAACAAGACCAGGCCTCCTAATCCTTCCCAAACAGTTCCAGTAACTGGGATCAAACATTAAAATATATGAGCTTATGGGGGCCATTCTCATTTAAACCACCACAGTGATCATCTTTACAATTCTGATAGGAGAAAGTCCTCATTTGGTGTCTTATGTAAAATCTGTAAGACCATGCTACCACATCACAGCAAAGGGCCAGCCTTCATAATGGAGCTTCAGGCAGGAAACACAATGTATTCACTTTATCCCACCACTGTCAGTGAAAGACATACAAGCAGGCCAGAAAGTGCTTCATAAATGGTCAAGGGGGCATTGGGAGGGCTAAGGTGTTGTCTGGCTCCCTCTTGTCTTTCCTCCATGTCCTACTTGGCTTCCCTTTTTGGTGTTTGGCAAAGTCACTAGAATAGATAGCTTTACTTCATACCACTCATTTCCATCCTCTTTGGCTAGGTAGGTCCCAAGTGAGACTGGACAGAGAAAAAGCTTCCTTTAACTGACAGTGGTTTTTATTTGAAAATGTTCCTACAGTTTAATGATACTCTTGTACATTTCAAAGAATAAAGCTTTGGACATCATAAAAAAGCTTGGTAGGCATTTCTGGGGCTGCTGACACAGCAGGGCTCGTCAAGGTCCAGCAGTCCTGAACAGTGTCTATAGATTAATGCAATTCCTTGTGAGATCAAGAGTGTCCCGGGGTGGAGGAGTTCTCAGTTATGAGCTGTCAGAGCTTTGAAAACCCCCAGATCTGAATACAAAAGCCAGACTCTCTAACGGAAAGGAGAAGTAGTAGTTTTGGAGAGGGACCATCAAAGTCCAATTAGGAGCTATGACTCCTGCTTGTTGTACATAGTCTAGACACAATTTGATCTACAACAAGGCTTCTTAAATAGTGACAGCAATAGCTATACTGAAGATTCTTTCCCAAGTCCACTTCTGGCATTGTTCAGAGCCGAAAGAATGAAAATGTTCAGAATATTTAACATCTCATCTGAATCTAGCACGAGGTGACTTTTGACCATCAAGAGTGTTTTCATTTCATTTTCCTCCAATCTCCTTCCTCTCTCTCTTTCTCTCTCTCTTTCTCTTTCTTTCTTTTATTTTTTGACAATGGACAAGGAGACTGGTCATGGATTAAGGATGAATTGAAATAAAACCTGGAAGATGCTAGAGGCTTGGCTTCTGTCCTCCCACCCTCCCCAAATCTCCTTTTCTCTCTCTGGAATCTGAAACCATGTAATTTAGAAATTGCTTCTCTCTTTCCAACCCGATTTTCTCTGCCACAAAAGTAATTTTTAAACATTCTAAAGCTTTTATTTCCAGGCTTCAGCCTTGTGCCTGTGTCCAATGAATGTTTCCCAGCATCTGAGCTCTTGAACAGCTGATGTGTTGAGAAGCGTGGCTGGCTGGCCACCTTGTCCCAGGGTTCAGCAACAGAGCAGGTGGAAAAGTGAAGGGAATGTGGGATCTGAGACAGAGCTGGTAAGCACAGTAGATTGGCTAGGGTACCAGATTTGTGGATGCAGAGTACCCAGTCTACTTGGGACACTAGTGTGGGAAATGAAGAACATGGGATATTCAGCCAGTTCAGGGAGAGTAGTTTTCTGTAGCAGTCAAGGTTAAAGTTAGGAAGTAGTCACAGTGCTTGTTCCAAACTAGTATTCTTAACTCTGAGTCCTCAGTGTGTATGCTGAGGGCACCAAGAACTCCGAGGAACTCCTAGAGGAATCAGGAGCTGTTTCTAAACATGGGAAATGCAGCAGCATCAAGCAGACACCATGCAAGCTGCTAACTTAAGGCAATCTCTAGTTTGGACACCAGACTATGTGGCCTGTATGCATTGCCCTGTTACCATTTCTTTGCAAAGCCTGGCTTTGGGCCATATCTCTGATGAAATGCAATGATTGAATAAAAGTCAACTTGGAACTGGCAACAGATCTAGCAGTGTCTGATCTGAACCCACAGTTGAGAAGCTGTGAAGTCCTACCCAAAAGGTAAATGTGTTCATTCGTGAGTAGTGATGGTTAGGAGTAAAAGAATTCATTCTCTTGTTAATGTGTGTGCTAGATAGTTTTATGACAACCTGACACAAACTAAAGTCAGTCATCTGAGAATAGGGAGCCTCAGTTGAGAAAATGACTTCATAAGATTGGGCTGAAGCCAAGCCTGTATGGCATTTTTTAAAATTAGTGATTGATAAGGGAGGGCCCAGTCCATTGTAGGTGGTGCCATCCCTGGGCTGGTGGTCCTGGCTTCTATAAGAAAGCAGGCTGAGCAAGTCATGATGAGCAAGCCAGTAAGCAACATCCCTCCACAGGCTCTGTCTGCATCAGCTCCTACCTCCATGTTCCTGCCCTGCTTGAGTTCCTGTCCTGACTTCCTTCAGTGATGGACTGTGATGTGGAAGTGTGAGCTAAGCGTACCCTTTTCCCCTACAAGTGGCTTAGGTCATGTTGTTTCATCACAGTAATAGAAACTCTAAGACAATGTGTCTGTCTTGTTTTCTCAAATCATTCTTAAGATACCGGGGTATAGGTCCTTACTAGATTATATGAATTGACTAATGAATAAAGCTACTGGATGTTTCTTTGGCTTGGGGGGTACAAAAATAAATTACCCAAACACAAAGGGCACCATGAACTGGTAGAGTTTGGGAAGCTGTGGTTAACTGTGTGTGAAGAATGGTCTATAAAACAGAAATAGTGAAAGGAGCCTATTAGACAACTGACGTCAATGTGGGAAGCAGCGATTGCAGGAGCCAGCACAAAAGGGAAGGGGCTACGATTGGGAAATCCTAAAAGATGGGAATACAGAGCATTTTTCTGGCTAGTGCTACCGCGAAGCAAGCTCTCTCTCTCTCTCTCTCTCTCTCTCTCTCTCTCTCTCTCTCTCTCTCTCTCTCTCTCTCTCTCTCATTGAAAAATAGATTTTTTTTTTTTTTTTTTTTTTTTTTTTTTTTTTTTTGTGAAGCAGGCTCTTTAACTATTGGGAAACTGCAAACTAGACCTAAATATTCTGACGAAAGCTCACCCAGATGAATAACTTGCACTGGCATGGGCACACAGGAATTGGAGGTAGCATCTACCTCCTCATTGGTCTCTCTGCTCCCTCGGGCTCCACCCATTGGCAAAAGTAGCACTGAGCTCTGTGATTAAGCAGAGATGTGATTTTTGCAACTCACTCCTGGCACTGTAAAAGTAGGGTATCCAAAGTGTGTTTGTTTGGCTCAAACTGTTCTGGGGGCACCCAGGGGGTGGGGATCAGGATCCTTCCTGGTGCATGGGTAGGCTTTTGGGAACCCAGTGCCTGTGGTGTGACACCTTGCACAGCCTTGGTGCAGTAAGAAGGGGCTTGGACCTGCCTAGGATCAGTGTGCTGGCTCTGCTGACTCCCCATGGGAGATCTTGATTTGGGAGATGTGGGGATATGGGGTGGCTTGGGAGAGAGGGCTAGGGGGAGGGAGGAGGTGTGATCTGTGGGTGGTATGTAGAGTGAGTAGAAAATTTCTTAATTAAGAAAAATGGAAAAAAAAAAGAGTGTTTGAAGTCTGACATGATAGTGCATGCCTGGACTCCTAGCACTTGGGATATGGAGGCAAGACAATCAAGAGTTCAAGGTCATCCTCAGCTACATAGCAAATTCAAAGCCAGCCTGGAATATCAGAGGCCCTGTCTCAATAAAACAAGCAAAAACAAAATGGTGCTTAGAGCCAAGAAACAATGCTTTAGTAGCTGATTCAGAACCCCCCAGGCTCCAGTTCTGAGGCTCTTAGCCCAATCCATCAGCCACCTCTTGAGAATGGTTGAGTCTGAATCTTGGCTCCCTATCCTGGTCTTATGGGATAGAAGTGGATCAGCCATGATTAAACCCTTCAATACATTCCAATCAAATGCAGTCATAGGGTGAGGCCATGGATTTGGATCAAAGTTGCTGATCTTTAAACTAAGGTCCAGAGTTGAGCAGAAGCTGAGGTAGAAGTGGAACTATAGAGGATAAAGGACTGACAACTTGTAGTCCACATGTCACCTTTGCATAACCACCCTCCCTAACTAGTATGCTCTGCCTGGTGTTTTATCTAATTTGCCTCTCACCTGGTTTCATTAAAGCAGTTACTATTTTATTATAACATGACACGGACTATTTCCTTTAGCATGTAATTTGGTCAGGTCACATGTTTGATTGCCACTGTGGTTATCTGAGTCTGCCCTGTCAAGGTTTAACCTCAAGAAAGGCAGAGAACATGTCACATTTTTAAAAAGACTATGTCCTCAACACCTCACCTGCCACCCTGTTGCTACATACTTATTTTAAACTAAGTCACAGAGAAAAGTAAAACTTTTATGTAAATGGAGAGAAAAGATTAAGGAGGACCTAAAAAAGATTTAGCAGGACCTAAAAATCAAAGAAATACAATTATCAGCATTTGTGCAGCCCAGAGCCCCTGCTTGGTTTTCTCTACAGTGTTCATTATCAATTGGTTTACTACACGTTTGTCTGATAGAGTGTTCAACCCTCTTGCCTTCAATAGAATGCACTCTCTGTAAGAATAGAGAGATATCTGGTCTACTGTTACATCTAGTATAGTGCTGGGTATAATAAGGTAAGAGCTTAAAATATTAATTTGAAGAAAGCATCTTCCCAGTGTTTTTCTTTGAGCAAAGAATACCCTTACTGCACTGTTACAACAATCCTGACTGTTACTACTATTCCTAGACATGGATGGTAGGAAGGGTCAAGGCATGCAGACTTGCTAGCTCATCACTGCATAGGGGCCACCTGTCTGGTAAGAGGTGGGGATGGCTACTCCCCTGCCCTGTCCTTAAACACCTCAGCATCTCAGTGGCCATTTGTCTGCTTGTTATTCTTCCTTGGATATTAAACATGATTTCCCCTTTGCTTGGGCTTTAACCCTTTTATCCCCCACTTCTCCCAGTCCCACCCGCAACAAACCTTCCCATTTACCTGTTAATGTCTCTCTATCCTGTGCTAAAGGTCCCTTCAGAAAAGTGTTCCTAATGTCCAGACTCCATGTTATACTCTTGCTCATTTACTCTCAAATATGCAGGCCCGTGTCCACTAGCATGTGATGAGTATGTTATACATTAGTGATATTTAATCCAGAGCCAGGAACCTACGAGTCAAGACCAAGAACATTCCACTCGGGAGTACACAAACATTTTAGTTAAGAAGTCTAAACCTTAAAGAAACTCTCAATACCACAGAGGCTTCTGATATATACCTTGGTAAATAACTACCATTTTGCCAGTTGGCATAATTAGTATCAGAAACTGGTTGCATTCAGAAGCCTCTTGACTAGCATAATCATTATTATAAATTATTAAAGTTTATTGGTGGAAGTATTAAGGCAACTCCATGTAGTTAAAAGGGAGGTTTATTTCATGAAGTAGTTTACAAGTAAAGGGATAGGTTACAGGGTCCGGGAAAGGTGTAATGCAGTCCAGTGGTGTTCTCTGAAGAACTCTGCTCAATCGACCTCCAGCGTCCAGGATCCAGGAGCCAAGAGAGCCAGCACATCTGGATCTTGGGTCTTAAGGGCTCCTCTCTCGGCCCCGCCTCATAGGTGTGACAGTTACTGAAGCCTCAGTGGGGTAGTACTTCCAGGGCAAAGCTGAAACAGCTACCCACTACAAAAGTTATTCAAAGTCTGTAGGCTAGCCAATATTTTTGCTTATTTTATTGGAGTACTGGAGACAGAACCCAGGACCTTATGCACTCTAGGCAAGCATTTTAACTCTGAGTTACACTCTCAGCTCCCAAATATCTTTTTAAACATTCTTTAGACTTACACAGTGAAAAATAAGAACTCTGCATTTCAAACTTAAGCTGAGGCCCATGCCATGACTCCTGAAAAGTCCTGTGACTAAGTAACTTTAAGAGCCCCTTATTTTGACCCTTGTATGAGAGTAGTCAAATGAAACCCCATAACCTTGACTGCCTAATCTAGAGAAGGTATTATGGAAACATGGGCATACCCATTATACATGGGTTGTCTTGCCAGCTGCCATTACAAACACAGGTATGAAGAGACATAGCAAAGACTACCAGACCTTCAGGGTCTGAAATATTTGCTATCTGGTCTCTTACACAAAAGGAAAATGTTTTCCCACTTATGATACTATCCCATCTGCTTCAAATGATCCTTTCATACAAAATGGTAGGCAAATTGCATTAAAGGACAGACTTCTGGGCTTTCACTGAGCCATATGGAACAGACTGATCTATTTTGTGCTTGCTGGCTAATATATGTTCATATAATAAATGTTCAAAAGTGAAGTAGATTGGGCTGAAGACTTGCTCTCATTATAACCTAATAATGCAGTTATGGAGGAATCATTAACCTGAACTCACCTCCGATTTCTTTGGTGGCATCAGTTTCTGTGAAAAAGAATGTCAGGGCTGTGCAAGACTCATGTTCAAATTGACTCAAGTGGGTCCCCAAAGTGAAGCTATGCATTGTTGCTCTGTGTACCCAAAAGGCTAGTACTTCCCCTGCAGAAGGCACAGTGGGTTTGTCACTCTATCCTTCACAGCTATCATGACTGTACCCTGCTAATATAAATTCCACTAAGATGAGAAAGTACCTGTCTCATTCACCTTTATCCCTAATGCCCAGTCCATCTTAGAGTTCTAAGTTATTTTTATAGAAGTTAAAACCTACCTATAGCAATATCTGATGAGGCATCCTTGGAAGGTTAGTAATGATAAATTATAGTTGGTTAAAGCATAAGCCTAGAAGTCACCTGTAGTACATATAAGATCAGGAGCTGGAACATGGTAATGGCCATGAGTTCTGTCTGACTTAATATCAGGCCATCTCACTGGGCTTGAGAGATGTAACTGCATCAAACACACAGTTGACACACTGACTTCGTGATTCACTCATAGCCCTTGGAGACAGCCGTCATCCAAATAGGAGAATGAGGCGCAGCTATAGATGGGAGAAAGGAATTGCTTTCCAGTTAGGTGCTCCGGGAGACAATGATCTTTTCACCATACCATAGTGTCTCCACCGTCAATGTATACTGTTTAATTGAGGGATGTGATGAAATTGCCAATGAATTACCTTCTCTAGGACATTTCCACAAGAGGATAGTAAACAGTCCTGCTCCTCAGCTTCTGATGGTTACAGTTGTCAAGGTAGCTGCCATCAGAAGATGTGGTCATGGTCAACAAATTCCTAGCTACCAAACATCTGCAATAATAAAAGTTAGTAAAAAAAAAAAAAAAAAGTGGATGATTCTGGAAAGAAGATGGATTTTAACTTTGCTCCTTTTACCTCTTTTCCTCCTTCGTGTATCATTTCCATGCAGAAATTGCAAATTAATGGTTGCATCGAACTATCTGTCAATGTATTACTGTTCTTGCAGTGTCAAATTATGTTGGCAATAATGTTTCCAGCTGCCTAGGACTCCATTGCAATTTAATTTGAAAGGGACTCAAATTGCATCTCTAAATGGATAAAAAATTAATTTTACATACACGCTAGCCACCTCCACATTTTCAGCCCCATGCCCCAAATTATCTCAATTTAGGTTCAACTTTGAACAGTGCATGTGCCCCAGCCAACTCTGCGTGCGAAGATGAATACATGGTAAATTCATGAACTGGAAATCTGCTTTCTATTCCTTTCTTTAATAAGATGTTCTGCTTTGATTAAGGTCATTAGGAGATTCTACAGCTATTGCCTTTGACTTAAAGGCTGAGTCCATGCAGAACAAAACCAGAAGGCAATTCTGACTTAACCACATGATTGCCCTTAAAATTGGAACACAAAGAGATTCCCTGAAACAGCCTGTTGCTTATTGCTTTTTTCCTATATTATATTAGTGCCTTGGTTATGCTATTGAGGTCAGGCATCACTGGCTTTTTTAGATTTACATATATATCTATTTAATTTGTCTATCTGTCTAACCTCTATATTAGCTCTATGTTAAAGTTATCATGTGACCAGACCTCCTGCAATTCAATTAGAAGTTGACAAAAGTCTCTAGGTGTATTAAACAGAGAATTCAAGGCAGTCACGATGTCCGGGAGGTCCTTGGAAAAAGTTACCAGCAAATGGTGGTGTGAGAGCTGGACTTTGAATATATTGACCTTGGGATTTGTGTCTGTAGGGAGCATCCCAAACACAGAGAACAACACAGAAAAAAGCAGGGAATGTCAAAGGACTGTGCATGCCATATTTTCCTTTAGGAGTATAGGGTTTGATGTATGAGTAGCAGAAACTGAAGCAGAGGGATTTGGGGTAGAAGGTCCCAGTAGAGGTAAGAGAAGCTAAGCTGCCTTTCTGAGGTGGCAATAGTTTCTTAAATGTGAGGGACACACATACATGCATGCACGGACACACACACATACAAGATGGGACCCCTGGAGCCAACTCCAAGTACATTATAAGCTGATCACTTTGGTTTTCCACAAGAGAATGTCAGCTTTTACTACAAGCCATTCTGTGCACTCTAGGTCATTACTCACTCATGGTCAAGTTCTACTATGAGTTGCACAGAAGCAGTCACGTTGGACTCCTTTCAGCAGCCTATTTGAGAGCTTCCTTGCCTCTCCTCCTGGCCTAGTTTCTTTTCCCTTGCTGTGATAAAACACTGACTAAAAGCAACTTGTCGAGAAAAGGGTTTACTTGGTTGACAATTTCAGGTCACAATCCAACACTGAGAGAAGTCAGGTCATGAACTCAAGGCAGGAGCTTGGAGACAGAAAACATGGAGAGTCTCTGCTTGTGGGCCTTTTCACTCTTATGCTCAACTAGCTTTCTTATACCACTCAGATCTACCTGCCTAGGCATAATGCTGCCCACTGTGGGCTGTGCCCTCCCAAATTCATCAAGACAATCTCTTACAGACATGGTAACTCTAGTCTGATTTTGGCAGTCTCTTATTTTAGACTGCCTTAAATGAGTCGAGGCTGTGTCTACTTGACAACTGAAGATAACCAAGACGGCTGCTCAATCTAACCCTATGATGCCTTTGTGTTGTCTTTCTCTAGCCCTGGGAATGAAGTTCTATTCCAAACAAGCTTCTTAGAATACACACACACACACACACACACACACACACACACACACACACACACAGACATTTGTGTGCACATACAGGCACCTGCACCTAGCACATGCAAAATCCTAAATGAGCCTAGACTATAAGGACAAGTGGAAACCTGTAGCCTGTTTCCATTCTCCTTTGACCCAACTCTGTTTCTAACCTAAAGGACTTGTGCAAATATGTGTGGAGAACTCAAGTTCTCTCTGCTCCTCTTCTCAGCCATTCTTTGTCCCAGCAGTGCTCACAAGAAGGGGCAACCAAGGAAAGTAGGTCTCAGGCCCTGCAATGACTTTGGAGCTATGGGGACAGGATATTCTAGAGTTTGAAGCATGGTCAGAATGGAGGTCAGGGGACAGGTGGACACAGTGCACTGGCTGCTGAGCCCTTGTCCTGGGAAAAAGTCAGTCTGACAAGGTTCACTATGGGGCTCAGAACAAGGCCCATGGCCTCACTGCAAAGGTGTTAGGATGAGAGCCACTTTGATTTTCCAGGATAGACTAACTTACAGCGGCTCAGTCAAGCCAGCAGCTCTGTGCTCTGTCTGCTGTCTTCTTGTCTGTCGTTACTGAAGAAGGTCACATGGACAGGACCTTATCTGGAAGCAGAGACCAGAGGCTGTAGGGTTGGATGTATTTACACGGGGGATATAAATTCAACAAACCAATCTCTACTGCACACACAAGACTTTCTCAGCAATTTTCAACTTGTTTGCACCAACCCAAATGTAAACCCAGGACTTTGTCCACGGAAGGCAATTACTGGAGCAGAATCTCAGTTTGGCAGGTGAGGCTTGTTGGGAGGTGGGGGTCATCACACTGAAAGCGTGAGTGTTCCCATCACACATTCTGAAAACTACTTTCTCTTATGTAGGATTTCAGGACATCTTCTTGGTTGAAAACAAAGCAGAAAAGAAATGTGTGCCTCAGAGATCCTGCTGATGTACTGGCCTGAACAGAGGAGGGAGGGTGGAAACAAGTGATGGGAACTCAGTTTCCTAGAACAAACTGCCATCTGGTCATCTCATAGGAAGTCTGCTTGACAGATCCTAGAGATGCTAGACAAACAGAAAATAGTCGCTGGCAATCTGGGAGACAAATGTATAAACAAGCAATTCCTGGGCAGTGTGACAAATGCTAAGTATGATGGACAGTGGTGCATGGAGATATGGCTACATTCCATTCATGGAGCCTCAGTGACGTATAATATGGAGTTGTTTCCCAAAGGCAGGTGTTAAAGCACTACCTAGCCCAGAGCTCCTGCCTCATAGCCACTACCTCTGCTTTCTAGAATGTAAATTACCACAGTCACAAGACACTTTCAGCTGCATGTATCTTACCCAGAGGGCCACTAGAGTCCGAACTTACTGTATTTGAACTAAAATTTCTCTGAACCTTTTAATTTCCATAGGCTAGGGGAACCTCCAAAATCATCTCCCAAGGTCTCTGGAGTGTACGGGTGTGTTTTGAGTCCCATTTTCCTGGTGATCTGTGGAGAGTCCTATTTGACTGAAGTGTGCATACATGTCTCAGCTCTGTCTGGAGTCCAGTCATAGTAAATATTTTTGTGATATCTGAAGACCATGTTGGAGGTTGAGGAGTCACATGGGGAGCTGTCATATTTGTGGATTCTCCCAACATTCTACTATTTAATTACTTCCCTACCTCTCTTAACTTATCCACCCATCAAGACCTTGGTGTTTGTCTTCCTGTGGAGGCTTAGTAGGGTTGTAAGCAAGGCCCTGGGATCTAAGCTCCTACTCTTAAAACACTCCTGTACATATAGGTAGCAATGACTGAACTTAGTGGGTTATAAACAATAATAAAAAAAGATATGATTTGGAAGGGGTTTGAGGAACATGGGGCAAGTTGGAAGGAAAATGAGAATTGATATGATATTTTACTTTATACATGTATGAAATTCTCAAGAATAAAGACAAAAACTTTTAAAGGCTTCTTAGGGCATTTCTCCACGAAAGGCAGTTCTGTGTAAGGGGAATCCCCACTGTTAGGGAAAGGCAATTTTCTCTCTTTACAGTTCATTTTATGCTCATTAACAGCCCTCTGAGATTAGTGCAGTAATTTCCACTTTATAGATGAGGAGATGGAGGCACAGAGATGAAGTGCCCTTGGCCAAGGTCACTTAGCTACTGAGTGCCAGAGTCTGGCTTCCAGCCATGCTCCAACTCTATCATGTGTGCTTAGGAGACACAGGATCTATGTCTGTGCCCCAATATTCCTACACTGGAGGGAAGCTCTTTGCTGGGTAACAGGCTTCCAACTTCCCTCGCCCCCTGTGATTAGGGGAAAGGCCTCAGGATAAGACTATCTATAAGAAAGTCGTGAAGGTGTTTATATGTATGTCTGCACAGTTGGGTTGCAGAAAAAAGAGAGAGTGGGGCTTGAAGATAGGCCAATGTACAGCTTAGCATTAAGTTCCAGCACGGTCCCTTCTGGTGACAGGTCCCAGGTTCTTAAGGGCAAAGCAATTTCTGTGTTACAGTTTTTGTTTTTCCCTAGCATTCTTCTAGGTCTCTCCCAAATTCCCAACAGCTGTGGCTGCCTCATGTTTATGCTCCTATTCTGACCTATCTCCAATGGTGTCACAGTAGAGAAAAATCAAAGGTTTAAGACTTTCTGAGACTATAAATCTCAACCCTGCCTCTTACTGTGTGGCCTGAGGACAATCTTTTCATTTCTCAGAACTTTGGTTTTCTCTGGAGTAGGTCTTCTGATGCGTCCTGAACAGTTGTTGTGAGGTGTATCAAGCCCAGCACGTATCTCTCCCATGGCTGTGGGGTTCTGGTCCACTTTTCCCATCTCTTAACAGTTGTTGTGAGGTGTATCAAGCCCAGCACGTACCTCTCCCATGGCTGGGGTGTTCTGGTCCACTTTTCCCATCTCTTGCATACTAGACATGGGGTTAGACAGTTACAAATTCAAAGCCTCATTTTGCCCCTTGCTCGACTTGTTACTTGATCCAAGTTCCAGGACCTCTCCAAGTCTTGATTTATTCATTTGTCAAGTGAATTGGCAATCCCTCCCTTCTAGCATCATGATTCAGGAAATAGAACAAGCACTTCCTGGAAGCTCTTCCATTGATGGTATTTTATTTGTACTTTTAGGCCGTACTGGACATCTCAAAAATTGTATTTGACATAGAATATTGTAGTATTTAAGATAGTTAATGAAACTATGTCCTTAGCCTTAACCAAGTATTAAATATCTCTGCTCTCACTTCCTAACGAGGGAGTAGAGGGCCCCATGAGGTGACTATCTTCCTGGGGTGTAGTGTTGGTTTTGAAGAAGTTCCCAGAGGAGGAGTGTTAGGAAGGTATTACTTGGGGATATATACCAGCAGAGTTTGGGAAGCTATACAGATTGAAAAATTCCTGCTGGACAAAAGCTGCAGAGGATGCTAACATTTCTCAGGCAGAAGGTTCCCTCCATTGCTATGCCTGTGTATCTGCAGTCACTGCAACCTGAACCACCCGAAGACACCCAGCCAAGCAGTCATAGCCATGCCTGGTCACAACCCCTGACTGTGAGTCCCACATGCTTTGTCTTTCATTCCATATAGGTTCAGCATACTGAACTCTGAGTAACTTGTCTGATGTCACTTTGATCAAGTCACTCGTTTACTTTTGGGATCCTGGATCTCTTTTGTACAAAGTATCCTGCAGCATGGATAACTGGGCTGAAGAATAAGTGTGAATTCCTCAGCTGAGGAGAGGCCAGAGCTACTGATTTAAGCAATATGCACAGCTATGGGATGGCTCGGCCTCCGGTCTGACACACTTGGGAAGTGTATGCCTTGGCAAAGCTCTGTTATAAGCTACACTTCTCCCATAGAGGTAAATTAGGGAACTCAGTCGGCATCCAGAGCTCCCACCCATAGCCGTTCTTGTCTGTGCCTTGGTGCAAGGGCAGCTATACTCTAAAAGCTCTGGGGACTTGAGGACTGGAAAGGTGACCATAGCCTAGTCTATTGCACTGCATAATGGTCCTACCCAGAACTGCCATTTATAAGACACTCAGGTGGTGTATAGCATATGAAAGAGGATTATTATTCTTATTACTCTTCCTATTGCTATAAAACAAACCCCCAGCTATTTTATATGGTGTGCTTATTAATTCCAGGTGTAACTCTAATGGCTCAGGATATTTCATATGGATCCTCCCTCTCCTCCAGTGGGGGTTAGATTCTATTATCACAAATTTGCAAATGAAGTAAAACATACACTCAAAGACATGGCATAACTTGATAATGTCCTATAAGTATTATGGTGTTAAATGCTGATCAGATCCCTATCTTCACTATTCTTGTTTGTTTTTATTAGTTTTGCACAAAAATCATCTATTTACCTCATGTAAGGTATAGTGATCAATGTACAGATTATGAAGTAAGACATGGTCATTCTTATATATGGGGACCTGGGACAAAGATCAGTGTGCAAAGGGAGGTGAGGAACAGTTTTGGGGTGCTGCAGACTGGTAGAATGATGTGCAAGAAGGGGAGAGGACAGAAAGAAGAGTGAAGTGTTGCAGGATGCTAGCAAGTGATATGTCCTATTATAAGTGAGAGTGAGAAGGGGAATTCAAAGGCCAAGTTCATGCGGCATTGTGGTCATGCAAATGGATTGGAGGCTGAATGTCTGTCTGTGATGGAACCACTCCAAATTTTGCATCTGCATGGGAGAAAGCAGGGGGGAGCCTCAGCTCCATGGAGAGAGCCTGTAGCTGAGTTAAACACAGAAGGCAGTGCAGAACTCCAGCAGTCATCTGAATCAGCACATCACAGAAATGTGTGCACTTGGGAGCACCCAACAGTTCTCAGTGGAACTCTGATGAAGCCCTAATTTTATATTTTTGTGGCTGGCACATTTCATTGTGAGGGGAATAGGAAAAATTTCACCATATTTATTTTTGTTTTGTCTTAGATATGTGTGCTTAAATTTACAAAAAAAAAGAAATTGATTTAAAGAAAAATTTCATGTAAATTATGCTGTAGGTGGCAAAAGTCACAGGAGACCATGTGGAGATGGGATGCATACGGAAGAGCAACAACATCTACCCGCTTCCTGTAGTCTCCTCAAAACTCTTGTGTCTTGTGTGTATTTTCCAGATCCTGTGCACGGCCCTCAGAATGTGGAGATTGTGGACATTCGGGCCAGGCAGCTGACGCTGCAGTGGGAACCCTTTGGCTACGCAGTGACCCGCTGCCACAGCTACAACCTCACGGTACAGTACCAGTACGTGTTCAACCAGCAGCAGTATGAGGCTGAGGAGGTGATCCAGACTTCTTCCCACTATACCCTGCGGGGTCTACGACCCTTCATGACCATCAGACTACGGCTGCTGCTGTCCAATCCCGAGGGCCGGATGGAGAGTGAGGAGTTGGTGGTCCAGACCGAGGAGGATGGTGAGTGAGGGAGGCCAGTTCATGGGAATAGAGAAGGTGAAGTAAGCTCAGGAGTCATGCCAGTAAGTGGTGAGGAGTGTGTGTGTGTGTGTGTGTACATTCATATGGAGGTTAGAAGTCAGTGCTGCAAGTGTCTTCTTTATTATTTTTTTCTATCTGACTTTTTGAGACATGGTCTGTCTCTGGGATTTGGGGCTCACAGATTTGGATAAACTGACTAGTCATCAAGCCTCAAAGATCTTCCTACCTTGGTGTTCACAACACTGAGAATACAGGCATGCTCTGCCATACACAGTTTTTATTTGGATGTTGGGAATCTGAACTCAGGTCCTTAGTCTTACACAGGAAGCTGTTTACTGATTCATCCCATCCTCTGTCTTTAATTTTCCCACTGTTCTCAATGTCTCCATAGAAGGGCCTGTAGACTGTGCAGAGTGTAATTCCAGAGTGGTTATGATGCCATGAGCAGTGACAGCTCTCCCATAAGTATGTGCTCCTGCCCCCCCATTCTCCCCTCATGTTCTGTCACTCTTTCTCCCCAAGACTTAACTCTTCAGATGCCTCCTGGAAAGGGTATTTATCTTATTGTTTAAAACTGTTGAGATTGAAAACTAAACAACTTGATTCTGCACAAATTAAAGGGAAAAAAAACCCACGTAGAATAGCTTAAGGCTTAACATGCACATTGAATGAGCTCAAAGCTGGTTATCCACCTGGATGTCCCACAGGCATCTCAAATACCATGTATTGCAAAACGAACTAATGTTCTCTTCTAGGCTGACTTATCTTCCTGTGTTCCTCCTTTCAATGAGCTACATCTGGGAGCTCAAGAGACTAGAAAATCAACCTAGGAATTTCTCCTCCCACCACACCTCCCCGCTCCTCCTCCAACCCCTCTACACCTCCCACCCACTCCATCTCATCCACCCATCACACCTCCCCCCACCCCTGCCTTAGCCCACATCCCCTATCCCCCTTCCCCACCCTAAAAGGCTCTACAGATTTGTGCACTGCTTCTTTGAATGTGTCTTCTACCTTGAGAGCACTAGAGTGTGGAGCGTTTTTTTTTTTAAATAGAATATCTAACTACCTTCCTATATCTGTCCTTGTCAGTGCTATTCCTTCTGTTTAGACTGATATGTCCCTTCATGTCTGCAGGACATATTCCTCTATTGCTATTCCAAGGCTTTACTTAAATTTTACTTTCTCTGTAAGTTTTCTTTGCCTCAAATTTCTTGGTTGTTTCATCCCAGGATTCCAGTACAATCTGGATGTAACTCCCCACAGTAGCTATCCAATGTAGGATAGAATTTGTGATTTCTAAGACATACCTAAGAAACACTTACTCTGTGTTGAACTTTGGTTTTCTCCTTGACCTGGCTAATTTCTGGCCCTATTAATTTCTCTAGAATCTGACTCAATGTAGATTTGTGTACAAGTGATTAAGGAGAGTTTGGGTAGGGATGGCAAATAGGCCAGGAAAGTAGAAGAAGCTATGTTACAACTTCTGGGAAGGTCCAAGGAGAGCTCTCCAGGGTGGGTTAAGTGTCACAGATGTTCCAGACCAGGGGAGAGATCTGCAGCTTGCCCTAGATCTGGTTCCATTTTTTTCAAACATGCAGAGCCCCCATCTCTAACAGGGAGAATAGGACTCTTTGAGAAGGTAGACTCTCCAGGCCAGTATGCCTGGGGCACCCTCTTTAATCTCTTAGTGCATTGGTTTTCTCACTTAGAGAATGAACTGATGTTAATACTACCTTGCAGTTTATTGTGAATATTAAAGAGATATTGAAAACCCAGCAATAGGCTTTCAATAAGCATAGCTATTACATTTGCAACAAGTCACAGGGAAAAAAAATCCTGACCAGAAAGCCTCCTCTGGTACAAAGAACTCAGCCAACCAGGTGCTGTGGGACACATCTCCATGCTCTCACCAACCACTTCCTGGTTGTAGAAAGTATATTGAGTATCCTAAAGGACTGGCAGTATACCTGGGTCCTGACAGAAGAAGCAGGGTGGTGGTCAGGGAGTGGTCAGTTGTAGATGTAACCAACCATCTTAGTAAATAAGAAACACAGAGCCGATTCAGAGAAGAAAGCCAAGAGGTCAGAGCTAAGAGCCTCACCCTTCCTGCTTCAGCGATCCTCTTCAGCCAAGAGAGCTCTCCAAAAGGGACCTACTTCCTATGTGTATGTCTTTATATAGTCTAGCTGTTCTGCCTTCTCATTGGTTATAAACCCAAACACATGACTGCCTCATCACTGCCTGTCTGTAGAGACTTCCAGGTCTTCTATGGTTGGTATTGAGATTAAAGGCGTGTGTCTCCAATGCTGGCTGTATCCCTGAACACACAGAGATCTACCTAGCTCTGTCTACCAAGTGCTGGGATTAAAGGTGTACGCCACTACTGCCATGCTCTTGCTATGGCTCTAATAGCTCTGACCCCCGGGCAACTTTATTTATTAACATACAATTAAAATCACATTTCAGTACAAATAAAATACCACCATATTTCCCCTTTTCTATTTTAATAAAAAGAAAAAAAGAAAAAGGTTATAACTAACAAAAGAAAAACTATATACAAAAGTACAATAACTATATACAATATATACAAGTAATAAATACCGAAGCAATGTCTAGTCCATTTTTATTTGACAAATTCAGAGAAAATAATTCCATTATCTATCCTATTTTGGTAAGTCCAAAATGTACCTAATTCACTTTCTATCCTAACTAACCTTCAACTATAACTAACTAACCTTCAACTATAACTAACTAATCTTCAACTATAACTAACTAATCTTCAACTCCCTCAGGGACCCAAGAAGAAAATAATATTAGCTAACAAAAATAAAAACAGGAAGTGCTTGCAAGCAACTTCCAAAAAATTTGTGAGTTGACAGAAACAGCCAGCTGCCTGGACAGTCACCTGAGGTTTCTCTGCAGTGTTGGGGCATCATCTTCAGCCTATAGGCTTAGTGTATCTGACAGACTCATCTGTGAAGTAGGATGCACACAAGGTCAACAGTTCAACCTCACATTGGGTGAGAGCAGTCCATGTACCAGAAACACCTGAATTCCACTAGTGTCATGTCATGATTCAGGATTTTAAATTCTGGAAATTGTTGATGGTTTTTTAATTCAGCTGTCCATTCTTCTTGGCTGTGTATATATGGCTTCATCTCAGCATCCCGTTCTTCTCCACATCCCTCTATCAAATGCCAGTCTACTATTGAGAGGCTTGAGCTTAGTTACTCTTCAAGAATAACTGTTTCAGCTGCTGTTCCATAGCACATCAGAAGCCATCGGCCCACTGCCTGTTCAGCTGCCTTCGAAGAAAAGGGCACTGTACCTTTTCCGAATTGCGAAGGCCACTTCAGGGATGGTGCCATATTGTCCTGGCCTCAGAAGATACCTTTTGATAAAGCCATAACCACACTTGTTTTGGCAAGAATCAGTAGTCCTTTGTTTCATGTCCTGTCTGTCCATTTTGTCAGCAGTTGATTCGAGGATACTTTGTTGTCCAGTGGCTAACTTTTGCCACAATGAAAGTTAACTCCATATGCAGTTTCTTCAATGCCCATATTTTCTCTGAAGTAGATTGGTACTGCCAGGAGCCGACATGTCTCATAGTCATAACAAAAAAAGAAAAATTTTCTAAGTTATTAAAACATTTTAAATGCCATATTCTATAGATCTCTGAAGGGTTTGAAGATGACTTGTCTAAAATATATCTGCTCAATTTTTAAAACATATCTAATATGACTACAAGTTCTATTGTAATGTCTAACTACTAACTTTCATTTCTTTATATCCTAATAGTTGGTAATAATAACATTCAAGGATCAGAAAATTGCATTGTTAAATGAACGGTATAAGTACAATTAGAAATATACATATAGCATTTTCTAACAATATCAATTTCAATATATATATAATTTGTATACAATATAAAACAATCCAATCCAATGTAAAGTATTTAAAACTAGTAATTGTCTTTTTCTTTTCTTTTCTTTCTTTCTCTTTTTTTTAAACAAGAACCTTAAATCTAATCTCCTTTGCTTAGCCTTTTTCCTAACCCTTGACAACAACTTGTAACCAACCACCCTAAACAATGAAAATTATCCCAGACCAAAAAACCACCCGCCCCACACCACCTCTTTGGGAATGTGGGCGTCGTATTCTTAAAATTGCTTCCTGCTGGGTATGGGCGAAGTTATCTTTATCCTGAAAGAAAAATTTTAGGTTAATTGTCAAATTCTAGGAAAGGTAACTATATCCTTCAGTCAGTGATTACTATTCCCAGGCTGTCCCATAGTGCTGGCAGGGGGAGCCTTTGTTTACAAACCGTCATGATACAGCCAAGGAGCAACTCAGAGGGAACCTTTCTCAGGTGTTCCCTCAGCCCCTTTGAACTGCACGATGAGAATGACCTCCATCTACAGCAGCAAGTCCCATGCTCTAGCTTTAAGCTGTGTCTCATCCTCTCCCTTTCTCATTTTTACCACCAAGAGAAAAATAAATAAACCACAAAGCCTTTATCAAAACAATGTGGGAACAGCAGTGCTTTGAAATTAAATTTATAGTAAACATCATTAATAAAACATCAATTCCTGCTTCAGGAGATGTGTGGACATTATCATATTAAAGACACCAGCATATAAGACACCCTTCCATGGTCTGTAGCTCTTCTGAGGCCATAGCTCAGAAACTGCTGGAAGGTTTCAACAGGGTGTGGAGACTCTCTGGCAGTTTGTATTTGTTTTTGTTTGTTGAGCTGCCTCAATATGTTGCTCAGGCTACTCTTAAACTCTTGGCTGAAGTCACCTTCCAGTCTCAGCCTCTTGGATAGCGAGAACTAAGGCATACATCAAGACTGCTGTGGACAATCCCTGTAGGTGAGGGCCAGGTTCCATTCTCCCTAGAGGGAGAAAGCATTGGCTCCTTTTCTTGGAAAGTCGTTCAAAGTGAGAGTATACTGAGGTTGGAGCAGAGCAGGGACCCTTACCTGAAACTCCCTCCAGGAGCCAGAGAGCAACCTCCCAGATTGGGCTCACTGACTTTGTGTTGCTCTCACCTGCCCTCAACATTTTTGAGGGGGAAGGGTTCAGGATCAGTCATTTTAGCACCCAAGTACCTTTGAGGGTCCACAGAATAATTGTTAGAGAGCAGCTCCTGGTCCCTGAGATACTGGGCTTTATCAGGAAAACGGATGTTGATAAAAAAAAAAAAAAAAAAAAGTTGAGTGGACTTTTACTTTGCTGTTTTCTTCAAATATCTCAAATCTTCGTGGTCATCATCCAACTTCAGCCAAACAGCAGCTAAGTGTGTGAAAATGTGACACAGGAAGTCTTAGAAGGTGCAAACCGCATGACATAAAATTGGGGAGGGGTGAGGACGGGTGGGGGAAGACCTGAGGGAGCTGGGGGAGGGGCATGGATAAATATTATCAAAATACATTGTATGAATGTATAAAATTCTCAAACAATTAATAAAAATATTATAGTATAAAAGAAATTGTGGCATTTATCCTGTTAGTTCTTCAGTGTACATAGCTTAAAAGTAAAGATATTCTCATGTATATCCAAATATTAAACATCTAAGAAAGTTTACATAAGCTTAAAATGACTCAACACAGGCCATCAAGAAGGCTTAGTGCAATGGTTCTCAACCTGTGGGCCATAACCCCTTTGGGAGTCACATATTAAATATCCTTCATATCAGATATGTACATCATGATTTGGAAAAGTAGCAAAATTACAGCAACAAAATAATTTTATGGTTGGGAGTCACCACAATATAAGAAAGGGTCACAGTATTAGGAAGGATGGGGACGACTGGCTTAGTGGATAAAGGCATTTCCACCAAGCTTCATAACCCAAGTTTTATCCCTGAGGTCCACAAAGTAGAAGAGAACTTAACCCTGGAGAGTTGGCCTCTGACCTCTACTTTCATGCCATGGTGCATGCACATGTGCAAAACACAAATGCACACCCCTCACACATATGCATGTGATTTATCTGTATATACTTATATATACAAAATAAGTAAATAATATAATTAAAATAGCCCAACATACTGATCATTTCATATTTCTTCTAATGTTAAACTTAACTCTGTATGATAAAACCAGGATGTAAGATAACTTCCATTAAAGCATTAAAAGGTAGCAGTGTGTATTTCTCATTCTATCTTTCCAAGAGTCATGTAAAATCTGGGAGCCCCTCTGTGGTGATGTTACATGTAGTTGATCAAGATGGAAAACACCACATTATAAATACATATGAGACATATAAATCTACACACGAGATATAAACACACACACACACACACACACATACACACACACACATATATATTCCCTCTTATAAAGTTCCTCTTTTTTTTTTTCAAGACAGGGTTTCTCTGTGTAGTTTTGGTGCCTGTCCTGGAACTCACTCCATAGCCCAGACTGGCCTTGAACTCATAGAGATCTGCCTGGCTCTGCCTCCCGAGTGCTGAGATTAAAGGCATGCGCCACCACCGCCCAACTATAAAGTTCCTCCTTTGTGACACTTTGAGATGGTCTAAGCGTACTGTGATCATCCCAAATCTTTACTCAATGATTTAAATACTTCTTCATAATCCTTACCTAAATTGGTTGTTACACTGATACTTTATAATCTGCCATCTTGTCTACAGTTACTGGTTAGCATGTTTCTTCATAGAAGAGCCTTTCTCCCATCTTCCTCCCTGTGTCTAGAATTCTTACTAGTTCACAAAGCAGGTTTTGACTCAGTATACTAAGCTTCATCACCATCCTTGTTTTCTTGTTGCCTTAACCATGGCTAGAAAGAATCCCTTCAAGCTAGTGCTCGGTCCTTATAACATGTCCTTGTGAGTCATACTCTTTTTCTGCCATGATGCAATGTTCCAGACTGTCTGTGATGTTCCTGCTCCAGACACAAAGGCCATCACTTACGTAAAGATTTCTGCTCTGGGCTCTTAGATATGTTCTCAGGTCTTAGGTATGTTCCATGGAGCAGCAAGGCCACTGGCTGTTCCAAGAAGATAGAACTGAGGGTGTAATTCACCCATTTTAAATCATGAGCCCATCCTGATTGAAACCTAACACCTCCAGATACTTCTGCACACATCACACATGTATTCCAACAGTGAGAACCCTGATTCTCTTCATCCACCTGTCTAGTTATTTGCACAATCCCCAATTGTACCAATCCACCAGCAATTGGTGAACCTACTCACTGAACATTTTAATTTCTCTGCAGTAAGCTCTACATTGCTTCGAATATGCAATCAAAACACTGTGTTCAAACATTCTGAGTTTCTATCTATATGATCTTAGTATTAATTTGATAGCCAATTAAGGTTCTTTTAATTTTAAGGTTTTCCTTTCTCTATGTTTTGAAAAATAAATGTTACTGCTTCCAACACACATGTCAATTGCTTCTTTAAGGAGTCAAAACTGTATGTCACAAAATATTCATTCTGAGAAATAACTGCTACAGTCTTTATTCTTTTGTATTCCTCAGTTCATACCTGAAAGACCGACATTTTCAATATAAAACACCACATTTTGATATTTATTTTCTGTTTAGTGTTGCTTGTATATATGTTTTAGGCCTGACTACTTGATATTGGATAACCAATTAGGAGGCTCATGCCTGGCAAAGACTGATTCTCCCTCTCAGCAGCCATTGGTTGACTGTAGCTCCTAGGGATTTGAGCCACGTGAGATTCGTCCATCCATGTTGGCATATTAGTTTGTACTGTCATTGTACAAATTGCTGGGACTTCATGGCTGTAGCTTCCTGTGATATATGGAAGACACTATTCACATCAGTTATCCTGGCCCTCTGACCCCTCATCCATGTGTTCCCTGAGCCTTAAACATAGGGGTTGTGTTGTAGGCACATCAGCTGGGGCTGGGTACCCCATGATTAATTGTTTTTCTGCTTTTGGACCAATTGTGTCTCCATCAGCCACAAAAATAAAACTTCTTCTGTGAAGGACAAGAGCTACATTTATATTTAACTTTTAAATTATTCTTTCATTTCCATTTTCTACAGTTCATTTAACAAAAAACAAATAATCCTTTTCCTCTTTCTCCTCCTCCCCCTCCTCCTGTCTTCTCCTTATCTTCTTCCTCTTCTCTCCTCCTTTTCTCCACTCCCCAACTCCATTGAGATTATAGTCTTCCGCATGCTGGGACCGCTGAGTGACTCAAGGTCCCCTTTCCCTTCGATCTATTTAATATTTAAACTATGAAATAATGTATACTTCACCTGTGTCTATATTCACTTTCTATGTCCTAGAAAACATTCTGTATCAAAAATTACCCATTCTATTAATACCTTCATGGTGCTCATGGCTGTGTGGATAGATGTGTCTGCGTGTCCCATGGTAGTTGTTTCAATTATGTTCTATGACCTACTTTTTTTCATCTAAGTCATCTTGTGTCCCTCCATTTCAGGTATCATATTTGCTGGTTGATTGGTCACTTTTTACAAAGAGGTATATTGCAGTCATATTGAAGCAAATAGCCTTGTTGTGTATGTTGTTAGGTGTTTGTGGAGATGTATTTTCACGTAAATTCTTCATGGTAAGGATTGCTGAAGTCAAAGGGTAAATGCACAGTCAATTAAAATCTCCTTTAGAGAAGGCCTATAATTTTTCATTTTTACAGGTAATGTGTACCGATTTAATCTTCACACCAAATATGAAAGAACAAGCAGTATTTTCCCTGTTGTATAATAAGGGAATGTAATTTTAACAATACATAAAAATGTAATTGATTATAATAAGTAACAGTATAAAATATATTAACATAATTGATATTTGATATGTTTAACCACATCTAATAGGTATATTATCCCAATGTGGCAAAACAAGCTTAAACTCAAAATGCTTTCATGTAAGGAAAAGTATCAAAGCTCAGTGCCTTAATTTTGTGTGCAGTTCTTTTGAGCCTACTCACCTGGCTTCTTAGGTAAGCCAGAAGGAAGATGCATATTGCCAGGATAGGTACATCTGCACTAACAAGTGGTGGCATGTCAGGCCTGCTAAGAGGGAAAGTGTAATAGGAAATAACAACAGGGCGAGGTAATGCAGTGCAGAATCGGATAGTAAGGATAAAAACACAGTACCTTAGGAGGTCCTAACAGCCTCATTTCACTTCAGCTTATTGCACTGTAGTGATTGTAAAGATGACCTTGCAGTATTGTGACAGGGAGAAATGCAGTTCTGTTTTTCATATGTCCACAGTGACTTAGCCTTTGTGCTCATACTCTTATCCTTGTAGTCTATTGCCAAACACCATGATGCAAGAACTGTTGCCATTGTTGTGCAGGTGAGGAATTCAGACATCTTCAAGTCTTCCCTGTGTGTTCTCCCCTGACTGTGTGTTATGAAAGCCTAGAGCTGTCTGAAGCCCCCCAACACTCTTCCTGACTTTCTCTGTCTCTGTGTCATACTTTGCATTTGTTCTTTAGCTTATTATCTGTCCTTCTAAAGGAATGTAAGCTTGGTGAAAACAAAGACTTCATTTGGTTTTGGTCCCTGAAGGATATTTCTCAGTAAGAAGAAGAACGTTGGTCTACAGTGTGTGCTCATAAACCATTGGCTAAATGAATGAATTAAAAAGAATGAGCATCTGACATCAAAGTCCATGCCCCTTTCATGACAACATGCTGTTCGTGAATGGACAACATTGCATAAGTTGAGGGCTTGTATGTGTCCTTAGGTGCAATCAAAGCTCACTTGTCCTGGCTTGCTAAAGCTGACCGTTGGAAGCTCTTCTTGCCTCCAAGTTTGATAACACATTCACTGCTTGACATCAAGCATGGTTGGAAAATTCACACCATGGAAATTAGAAAATAAGTTATTCTTTTCTTCCTAGAAAGCCTATGGCAAAATATTTAGTAGCATACCACTATTTTCCTCAATTAAAGGTTGTTTTGATGTCTTGAGCTATGAAGATTCATCTGGAAGAAATAATTTCCTTCCAATGAAGCTATAAAATATGAGTAGGTTGAAATGTTTCTCTAACTTTTCTCTGTAAGACTCCCTTGCAAACACTGGCGTTTGCTGAAGTCTTTGCTGATCAGTTTGATTTTTAAGTTAGTTCTGGGCCTCTTTATAAGGAACAGCTAATCTGCCAAGCAGCCAGTGAGACCCCTGAAATGGAGGAGTGAAAATGTGGCCTAGATGAGGAAAGGAGGGAAAACCCCAGCTCCCCATTCCATGGCTCTGAGCTTTCCCATGTGTAACTTTCATGTTTCCATGACTATCTCCCAAGTTCTCCATTGTGAACTGATTTAACAGACATGCAAAAGGAGACGATAAAGAAAAAAGAGAGGAGAGGACACAGGGCATACAAGATGGAAAGGGAACAGAGAAATGAGGGAAAACAGACAAGGGATGGAGAGACTTCCTTTGACAACAATCTGTTCGCTTTCCTGTTGAAATGAAAATCCCCCTTAAATTACCACCTGACTTTAAAGCATAAGAAAACATCTGGTTTAATTACAGTGAATTTACATGAACCTACTGACAAGAAGCACAGTTAAAATTAGCAATTTTAGTGTGCTTTTTTTTTTAAGAGAATGAAATTATAAAGTAATTAACCTTTGTTGTAGAACTCTGTCAAGAGGATGGAAAGTTCCATGCTGTGACAGAAGAAGAAATGAAATTGTGGACAAGGGAAATGTGAGTTCATTAAAGAATTATACAGAATTTAAACAAAAGAGTGGAAGGGAGGCACAGGATTAGAAGATATGACAAAAAAGAAGTCTCTCAAAACAGCAGTCGAGAGAGAGAGAGAGAGAGAGAGAGAGAGAGAGAGAGAGAGAGAGAGACTCAGTTTCATCAAATGAAAGTCATCCTACTACATTCTAAAGGACATTCTGACCTACAGAAGCAGTAATGGGGTGGGAGGGAAGAGCCCTGGCCTGGTGCTGAGACATCTTGACCATGGCTGTGACACCTGGCAGATGTAATCACCTTTCAGCCTCCAAAGTACAAACCCACAAGGTGATGGGAGAATGGAGCATATACTCAGAAGTAGAAGGATGTGAGCTGGATCCAACACTCATTCTCACCTTGTTAGGACACTTTGTTTAAGGTACACATATTCTAAGCATATAACCCCCCACACACATGTGGGATCAATAGTACCAGCAGGCTTCTAAACTACATACTACTGAGTAAGCAACAGTCAGTGCAGAGATGCAGATTTGGTCAAAGCGAATAAAAAAACTGAGTGTTAATCCTTAAACAGGACATCTATATCACCATCACAGCCCTACTCACACCTCACACCTTGTCCTCAACAAGGCTCAGGGAACATCAAGGAAGAGTCCTAGAAAGGGTATAAGAGCCAAAGGATGGGAAGGACTGCTGTGACGACATGCTGTCTTCAGGACATGACATGACACTCATGAACTCAAAGCAGGTGTGGTTATCTGCACAAAATCAAGCCAGTTGACATTAATGGGGGAGGTGGTACTCTCTAGGCCACACCTCTTATTAAAGTGCTATTAGCAGTTGATAGCTGATGCACTAAGGAAGACCATTCTCCTGTGAAGGCGTTGTGACTGCTAGGTTTCTCATGACTCTACATCCATATGGTGACAAGAGGGAGGGAAAAAGGAAGAGGAAGAAGGAGAGAAGGAGGTAGCAGCAGTGGCAGCATACTTGAAGTTGTGAGGAGCATGTGTTGGGGAATTTGGAAGGAGCTGGATAAGGAAAGTGGGAGTGTGATCTTCTTTCATTGTATACATGTACAAAATTCCTAAGAATAAAGAAAATATATGTTACAAAGATATACTCCACAGATGTCTGCACACAAAGCCCTCAGCTGTGCTAAGTGGTGAGGAGCCAGCATCAGACAGAGAATATAACTCTTCATTGGAAAAAAAAAAAAAAAACAGGCCAAGGGTTTATGTGTAATTTCTCCTCACTGTGGCAAGTGATGACTTTTAAACAGCTTCCAACCTTTATTTGATCCAGATTACAAACATCTCAACTTTCCACTTTCACTTCTTCAAGTTCTGTTGGTACAAAACTTCAACCCCACTGAAATGGCCCTCCTCTCTGCCTTACCTCTTCTTCCCTCCCAGGTTACTGGCCAATCATTCCAGTCCCTCTCTTGCATCCTTTCTCAACATCTCAGCCTGGTCCTCATTTCCATGTATGTGGAACACCATTCCAGGGAATTCTTCACCTATGTGGGACCCTCCTTTTGAAGCTGACTGCACACCACCCTTCCAGTTGTTCCAGCTGAAGTCAAGCACACTGCTGGAGTGTGTCCTAAAAACTGTCCAGAAGCAGCATTGTTTCTCTGGTTAGTTCATTCATTCTACTCTCTACAGAATAATAATCCCCATCTTCAGACCTCTGTTACCTTGTCTACAATACTCAGGAGACTGAAGACATTTGATACTTCTTGACCCACATAATGCCCACATATTCATCTTCGCTCCCGTTTCTAGGGATAAAACATTTGTTTTCTAAGTGAAAACCAATTTCTCTACTTAATGTGCCAAATCCTACTTCCCATTGCCTAAGGGAGGTCATTACTCTAGTGCTGGTCTACAACAAAATGCTCTGCTATAAATGATTATTACACTTCATATGGAAGCTTTATTTTCATCATCTTTAAAAAGATAAAGGCAAGATTGCCCAGTCTTCCCTTCTCTTCCAGCTACTGTTCCAGCCACTGTTTTCTATATGATCATTTTCCCCTTTGGAATTTCGTGAACACACCCAACCAAAGTAGCCCAAATCCAGATCATTTCTCCAATGCTCTTCTGAAATCACCTGTTGATTTACATTTTCTGTGATTATGATAAAATTTCATGATGAAAGCGACTTGAGAGACAAGTAGTTTGTTTTGGTTCCCATTTGTAGGTAACAACACCATGGCAGAGAAGTCACAGCAGCAGGAGCTCGAGGCATTGGTTGCATTACATCCACAATCAAGAAGGAGAGCACAATACATGTGTCTGCTCTACTCATTTTCTCATTTTCATACACTCCAGGATCTTGGCCCAAGGAATAGTGCCGCCCATAGTGGGCAGATCTTCCTACCTCAATTAACCCAGTCACGATGATCTTCCACCGGCACATCTGGAGTTCGTCTTATAGGTGGCTCTCAATCTTATCAAGCTGACAGTTGGGATTAACCATCACTCCTGTGATCTTGATGGATTCAACTATCATTATCCCAAGAGTCAGATCTTATTTAGTGAGCCGTCACTATTAGGCATAGTTGGCTGTAACGTCCTCCTTAAAACTCCATTTTCCAAAAAAAAAAAAAAATTTAGCTGGGCGGTGGTGGCACACGCCTTTAATCCCAGCACTCGGGAGGCAGAGCCAGGTGGATCTCTGTGAGTTCGAGGCCAGCCTGGGCTACCAAGTGAGTTCCAGGAAAAGGCGCAAAGCTACACAGAGAAACGCTGTCTCGAAAAACCAAAAAAAAAAAAAAAAAAAAAACCTCCATTTTCCACTTAGTTTCCAGGTTATCACACATTTCTAGATACCCCTCTCTCTCAGAAACTCCCTTTCTCTCATGTATGTCTTTTAAACATCTCAGCTTTATTGACTTACATTTTTGAGACTCTTTCTCATTATTTCTGAACCAAAGGCTGGCTAGACCTAAAAAAAGATGCTTTGTAGATCACATAGATCTCTTTGGCAGTTATTTCATTCTGCTGTTGCAGCAGGAAAGTATCCAGCAACAATATATACATGATTGGGTATGACAATTTTTCCAATAAAATTTTATTTACAAAATCGAGCAGCTGGCTGGATTTGTATCAAGGACCACAGATTGCTGACTGTAGATCCATTTATTTACCTAATTATTTCTGATCCCTTGGCTTTAAAAATCCACACACAAGCTAATAATTTTTCTAATTGATGTCTCCACGCCAGACCTCTCTCCAGCCCTCCAGAGTGATTTATTCACCTGCCAGCTCAACCTCCTCACTTGGATTGCTCGGGTCCTTTGGAATGAAACATCCCAAATAGAAGGAGGTGGTCATCACTCAACCAACATCAACCTCCTTCTCCCCACTGTTTTCTCTATCTTAATTAGTAGCACTATGTTTTATTAGTGGCTCCCCACTTTTGTCAGAATGAGGCCCTGGGATGCACAGCTCTGGGGAACCCCTTCATATTATGTTGTTTGTCATTGGTGCCCCCGGCTTTGTACCAAGCAACAGTTTAGCTCACTCTCTACATCTGACCCATCAGCATTATCTCTTAGCTCTGCCTTCAATGCAGTAGCACAGAGACATTGACCAACCTATCCCATTGCTTGTCCACACCTCTACTTCTGGCTCTCTGGTTGCAGCTGGTGTGATCACCAGTGAAATTGTGTGCACAGTTGTTTGGTCTTCAGCTTCAGCCCTGGCCTCTGCATGTTGTTCTCTACAATGTAGCCAGAATGCTTTTTAACCATGAAGAAAATCACCTCTGCCTTCTGCTCTAAGCCCTTCTGATCTTTCTCATGCTATTGAGAAAAGCACCCCCATAGCATATAATGCCCCAAAGTCACTAGGAGTCCCAATTTTGTTTGTTCTGACTTCATCCCCTACTTCTGTCTCATTTCATGAATCCAATCATTGGCCTCAATTTTTACCAAGCATGCCCCTGCCTCAGGGCCTTTGCACTTGTCACCCCTCTGACTACAATGACCTTCTACCAAATAAACAGGGCTACCTCTTTGACCCCCATCAGGTCTTCATTCCTGTTTAGAATTTAAGAGCTCTTCACAGCCAGTTTCATTTAAATGTGGAAGCCTCTTATAGGACGCTTTGTCTCTCTTCCATGCTTCATGTATCCCTTTAACTTTTATCCACTGAAACACTGCATTTATACTTTACCTTTTATTATGTATATTTTCCCAAATAGAATGCACTCCACAGAGACAGAGTTCTTCTCTCTGTTTTGTTTAACTTTACAATGCAAGTACTTAGAACAGTTCCAACTAGATAATACACACACATAAATATGTTATCAAATCAATGAATCCTGAGACCTAAGAGACAAAATAAATTTTACAATTATTTATCAAAGAAATCAGAAGATCACTGTTAGAGCTGTTTAACATCCTTGGTAAGCCGTGAGAAGATACAGCTTCTGCAGTTAGCAATATGGTATCATTCTGGAAAAGAAGACTGAGGTAAAGACACATTGAAAATAGGAACAATCGTAACTGAACCTGCAGAATTCAAGGTGTGATATCCAACCTCTATTATGGCAGCTCTTGGGAGCATGCAGTGGGATCCTGGGGAGGGACAACCACACAGGGCACTTACTTTGTGCCAGGCACCTTGCTAAGTACATGATGATGTTGAAATATTAAATGCTCGTGACAAACTATGAAGAAGGTGCTGGTTTCATACCCTCCTTAAAGCAAGGAATGTTCCACCTAAAGATGTTAAGTAACTTGCCCCAAGTTACACATCAAACAAGTACAAACAAAATACAAACCCTGGCAGTGTGGGTCCAACCCATGGTCTGAGCCATTTCCCAGTAGTACCTTATAGGTCCAAGTGATGAAAATATGAGTTTTGATTTGAAATGGTGATTTGATCACCTTTCTTAAGATGCCTTCCCCCCAAAATAGAGACAGATGCCTTTAAACTTAGCCTGAGTACAGAAAAAGAATGTAACACAGCTATACTGGAAGGAGTTAATGAAGAGTTACATGGAAAGCCAATCCCTGGACACTAGGGCTAAAAGCAGGGATGGACTACTAAGAGCTCAACTTCAGATGCCAGGCCACAGTACACAGGATGAGTGCTCTTACTCCAATCTGATGTCCAGCGTAACATGAAGTAACTTGTTCATGTTTCCTGTTGCTGTGATAAGATACTCTGACAACAACTTAAGGAGGAAGAGTTTATCTTTCTTTACTTTATCGCTTCAGGAGCATAGCAGAGAAATCAAGGCCCCGAAGTCCTGAAACCAGTAATTAAGTTGTTTCTGCAGCCAAAGATGGATACTTGTGCTCTGTTCACTTTCTCTTTCATTTACGTCTTACCAAGTTGAGCATTAAGATTGACCATCGCAACATGGAAAGGATGTTAACCGGAAGTTGTCACTGGAAGGAGACACTCCAATTAGAGGAAGTACAATGTTCTGGACACTACAGGCTGTCCCTCCTTAAACATCTGGAAAGTCTCTCTGGAGAAAACCCTCCTCCTTCCTGGTTATTTCTCTAAATGCTCTGAGTACCACATCCTCACAACACAATCCTTGTCTCACCAAATAATTTGTGAGTGTGTCTTATTCTTCCCTTTCCCTTTGAGTTAGAGAAACGTAAAACTGGGACTTGATCACTAGCAGAATGACCCACAAAGCCAGACCACCTATATTCTCCCCACTTCTAATAATACCTTTTTATGGGTTTCATTAAGATAGGTTTCTGGATGGATAAAAAGGACTCCATTTTTATTAAAGCAGAAAGGATCTGATGTTGAAAAACAAGGGTCCCCAGGAATTAGAGATAAAAAGATCTTTTCGTTGTTGTTTTTATAAAGCAAATGCTAATATCTGTCTTAAGAATAACTAAGTAAACACTGATAGGGAATATGTTCCTAGAATGGAAATTAACATTGTAAAGACATTATTTCCTCCACAATGATCTTTTAAAAGAGTTCAAAAGTATTTGCTAGATGTGTGGTTAAGGAATAAAATCTAAAATTAAAAGCAAGGTCATAGAATGAAGTTTATAGAACCAAATTAATGAGATGTTTATTTGTTTTATCCACTGAACTGAGTTAATTTCACACACACACACACACACACACACACACACACACACACACACACGAGTAAAATGGTTTTAAAAGATACTAAGTATAATTTTATATTAACATTTAAAAATTATGTGACAGGAAAAATATCATAGAAATATATTTAAAACCTAGTAAAGAAAAAAATTCTCACGTAGTTCTACAATATATTCAGAAATAGAATCAACAGCTTGTACTTTTTCAATGAAGAAAGAGCTTAACAATTTAAAAGTTTAACTTGGTTTTATACACAGGATCATATCATCACTGTGGGAATTTGTATTCCCATGCTACTCACAACCATTCAGAGAGGGAAAACATCAGAACCCCATGCCTCAATTCATGATGGGACCATAACCTTGACTTCCAAGACAGACAATTTTACAATGAGAGAAGAAAATCAGGTGCAGATACTCCAATCCAAATAGAACTGAACAACCCAACAGCACGTATATGAATAGAAAAGATATATTTAAATAAGCCAACATTGGTTAAACTTTGCAACATTGTTAAACTTTGTAAAATCCATTTATATCATTTACTGCATTAACATACTAAGAGAGGGAGGGAAATGTATCATTACTACAATGGATTCAGTTAAAGCCCAGCATGATTTTAAAATAAAATTTCCTTGAATAGGAGGAATACAATGGACCTTTTAACCTGCTAAATGATAACTACAAGTGACCTACAAACACCACATGCAAGGATAAAAGAATAGCATCATTATCTTTAAAATTGGAAAAACACATATGTCTATCATTACTCCCATTAAGTACTGTATTGCTGACCCTAAAAGACAAAAATAAAATGAGCTAAAAGATTGGAAAGAACAAGACTGTTATTAGCTACAGATGCTATGATTATTTACACAGATAACCCAAAGAAGTCTGAATACAAATATTAGAATTAAAATTGATATATTTCCCAAGATACCTACATTGAGGAGCATATTCCATTTCTATTCACCTAACAAAACTGTGATATTTTTTAAAGATACTATTTATAATTGCAACAACAACATATACAAAGTACATTAAATGAGGCCCCCCAAAGAGGTATATTATACTTGTGATGGGAAAATGTAATATCATATATAGACAGACTAATATAAAAGGCAAATTACCTTCAAGCAATTACAATGAAAAACTCAAACATTTTTTAATATA
Organism: Peromyscus californicus insignis; assembly: GCF_007827085.1. Lineage (NCBI taxonomy): Eukaryota > Metazoa > Chordata > Mammalia > Rodentia > Cricetidae > Peromyscus > Peromyscus californicus. The sequence continues at coordinate 136,545,807 of NW_026294595.1, read as the reverse complement.
TATGCAAGTTCAAAAATGTATATAAGCTAAGAAAAGTTGGCTAGCTAAGACAGTCCTAGAGAAGTCCAATATTATATGGCTTGTGAGAAAAATAGTGCTCTAACCACTGATTTTCTGTGTATTTCTTTCTATATAGTGAGACAAATCATTATTCATTAAAAGAATGTGATGTGCATACAGGGTTGGTCTAACAGAACAGCCAAACCAAGCAGAGCTCTGGACCCATACCTGTGTGGGAATGTGATAGAAGTTAAAAGTAGCATGGCACAGAAGTCAAGTAATTTATTTTAGTAAATGATGCTAGGCTACAAATGTGAATTTAATAAAGGTCACTTTATCAAAGGCATAACTTCCAAACTTTTCATGAGCATTTAAAAAAATACTGTTGGACCTTGGAAGAGAGAACGTATTTCTTCAACATGACTATTTTGTTTGGCTTTTCTCAGAAGCTAAATCTACAATAAGGATTTCAATGGAAGAGTATTTAGGAGGTCACACTGGACATGGGGAGGGAGAGACAGGGAAGGGAAGCAGGATTCAGGATGACACTTGTTAACCAGCAACTCCATCAAACACTGGAGTTTAGAACAGTGCCTTTCAAAGTGTGGCCCAAACACCACAGCCACTGACTCATTCATTCTTTCTCCCTTGACAGATGAGTACAAATGCATACAATGAGTGTTTTAAAAAGTGAAACTTTTGTTTTCATTTATTTTTAAGTGTCAGTTTTAGTTTTCAATTTTGTTCTCCCAGTGATTCTTGCTTAGAGTCATGGATTGTAGCATCAGTCTACAGTGGGTTGGGAATTGTCTTCATCACCTTCACTGTCATCACCACTGCCAACACACACACACACACACATACACACATACACACATACACACACACACACACACACACACACACACAAAACACCACCACCACCACCCCCCACACACCACCCCCACACACACACTACCACCACCACTACCACACACACACCACCACCACACACACACCACCACCACCACACACACACACACACCACCACCACCACACACACACACACACACACACCACCACCACACACACACACACACACCACCACATACACACACCACCACCACCACCACCACCACCACCACCACCAGCAGCAGCAATTCAGTGCTTAAGACTTTGAATAGAGCCAATAGAATGTGGAGTGACCAAGCCAGTGGTAAAGCAAAATTCAATTTCCTTTCTCTCATGATTGACAGATGTTTTAAAAACTTAACTAATACTTCTTACTTCCCCTGTGTGGTCTCCAGGTTTATTCCCATGGCTTTAAGTAAAGAGAAAATGAGATGTTTGAGTGTGTGCATTGTTCAGTAGGATGGAGGTGGGGCACCAACAGTGTCTGCTACTGTTCGCCTTGCTCTCACTCTCATACAAGACTTGAAGTCCTCTGATAAATTCGACCATATTAAAATTAATCACTTATCTATATCCAAAGGCAAATATAAGACATAATCCAAGAGATTTCCTGTGGTTGTATTTTTTTTCTTTCCTGTGCTGGAGATAGAACCTAGGACTCTGAAGGTGACAGACAAATACTCTGTCCCTGAACTGCAGCCCAGCCCTCAGAGAGTTGTTTTTTTTTTAATATAACACTTGTTTTATGAAATAAAGGAACCAGGAAATCGACACAAAGAGGCAATACAGCCAACAAATATTAACAGATGTTTGGCTCTTTTAGTAACTGGGTAAGAACTGATAGAAATCTCTGTGATGGGTTGTATCCACTTACCAGGTGCCTTAGACTTTCAAACCTGATAATGCCAAGTGTTTTTTAAGGATATAGAAATGTCAGAACTTATAGAACACTGAGCAACAGAGTCCAAAATTCTGGCACCAATTTGGAAAACAGTTTGGTATTATTCAGGACATCTGTAGACTGATAAACTCTTTGATCCCTCTATTCCGAAGTACACCTTGGCAGCTATGGAGGCTCTGGGAGGAAGGATCAATCATCCAGGATGGAGCTGAAAAAGAAACTGTTCAAGCACCGGAGGGTGCTGTGATGACAACGGCCTGACTATGAGGCACCACCTCAAGAAGCAGGCATCCAGAGCATCTGCCAACCAGTCTTTCTGGAAGGAGAGCAAAGCACACCTGAAATGCGTCTGTCTATCTCAGAATGGAAAGGCAGCCTTGGAGGTGGAAGCCCCTTCAAAGTCAACCAGGACGAGTTAGCCACATCCCAAATGACAGATGAAAAAAGCCCACAGTATGTAGATCGGTAGGACTTTGAAGATGAGAACTAAAGTCCCTGTTTCTTCTACCAGAAGATTCTCAACTGCAGCCAGAAGGCTTGAGTCCACTTTAATGAAGCCTGGTATAAATTCAAACAGATTTTTTTAAGAAAAAAAAACATATATTCATGTGAGCCATACACAAGAGAGACCCATCTGGAAATAACTCTATGTTCAATCTGAAGTAGAGTGATAATATAAACCTGAAAAAGTGACATTCATGAACTGAAGAGTAATAAAACACAGCTGATGGGTCTCCAGACATCCTAGAATGATGAATGGAAATCTTGAAACACCTGATCCATGTGTATGAAGGGAAGTAAGAGAAACTAAATGATCTATTGCTCCGGGATATTGATGACTACAAATAAGAATTTAGGGTGATTAACATGAAATTCTGTAGTCTCTGGTGTGTTGATGTTAGTGGCAAAGGGGAGAGAGGGAGCCAGTGAGGAGAGGCACGGAGTGTGTAACACCTTTCTTCTTATATAATCATCACGCAATTATTTTATAATCACTCTGTAAACACAGCCAAATTTCATATATTTTTATATCATGCAAAGGAAAAGAGAAACTTTTTAATATAATGCAAAACAAGAAGAGGAAAGTAATGAAATTATGAAAATGCAATTTGTAGGAAACAACAAAAACTCCTTAGTTTTAATCAAGGGACACAAATAGAAGTATTAATGAAGGAAGATTTAAATAATGTTACAGAGTAGAAGGACCTGTGGTTATAGAGATGTCCTTTGCCCTCAAAAGAAGAGCATAATGAAACTGCCAAAATAAATTCTGTTGGGATACCTTCAAAATTTTATAAAATTATGTCTAAGTTCCTCTGACTACTTTTTTTGTGACACGGGTCTCATGTAACCGTGGTTACTCTCAAACACGTTATGTAGACAAGGATGACTTTGAACCTCTCATCCTCTCATGCCTACCTCCCAAGCACTAGGATTACAAGGATGTGTTCTTCTTGAAGAATAAAGGGATAACTATACCCCAGAAAAATTGAGAGGGAATAATAATGAAAGAGAAAGCCTTGTTCTGCCAAGTATTAAAACATGTCACCCCAAAGTACAGGGAGATACTGTCATACTAAGAGCTATGACTCATGAAGGCTGAAAACATATGCCAGGCTATAAAATAACCCATCATAGAAAGGTGGCATTTTAAATCATTGTGGAAAGTTTTCACTGGGCAAATAATTGTCCTAAGAACATTGTAAAGAATTATGGGTAAAATTTCTACTGTGTGCAGTGTAGAAAATAAATTTCAGATAGATTACAGTACTCAGTATAAAAAGAAAAAAATGACAGTCAATAAAAAGGTTATAAAATAATTACTCATTCGTGCTTTCTATTGGCCTAATCTGTGATGAGAGTGAGAATCTGCCCTCAGCTGGAAAGACAAGGTATTGCAACTTGAATTTCACCATCATATTTGCCATCAGACAAACCCTCATCCATTGCCATCCCTCACAATTTCTCACCAACCTAGCCCTCTGCTACTCAACAGAGAGCCCCTCTTCCACTAGGCAGACCATCCCCCATCTCCAAACATTCAGATGAATCAGTAGAAACCCCATTTCTTTCTTCACTTCACTGTCTGCTCCTCAATGATTCAACCGTCTCAACTCTCCTCAATTTCTTGCACTCCTGGAAGACAGATGATCCCCCACTTTTCCAGAAATATTAAGCTATTACTGAAGTTTCCCTGCCTAAGCAGCTCCACCGGTTTTTTCTCTCTTCACTCCTCACAGTGATAAAGGGACCTCTCCCCACCCATTCCTGCTCTTGTCTTTTCAGAGCACTCCCAAGTCAGCCACCTCGCTCTTTCCCACCCTTCTAGCTCATAGCCCTTTTTGGATTATTTTTTACTAGCCTAATGATGGTAACCCTTCCCGTCTTTGGAAATGGTCTTTTTTTTTTTTTTTTTTTTGCCTTCACTTCTCATCTCTGCTGTCTTTTACATTGTCTTGCCCTTCATAGCTAAAAGTCTTTGCTCATTGCATCTCATATTCTACTTCTTTTTCAGCCCTTTCCAGGAAGTGTTACACAACCAGTTTCCCCAAAGTATTATTACTCTGGCCACAAGTGTTGGAACACTAGGTTCAAGAGCAACCTCAAGGCCACTTCTGAGTTGACCATTCAACCATATCCATCGCTGATAATCAACCCCTTCCCAACTCCCTCTCCCTCCATAGCTGCTGCACTGACAAGTCAACTTTCTGGTTTCCTAGTTGCTTCTCTTAACACTGGCTCCTAGTGTCCCCATGTGTTTCCCTCCTCATTGTTGAGACAAGTATCTCTTAGCTGAGTCTGAGAACTGCCTTTCTCCTCTTCTCTACACACTTGCGGTTGGATCTATTTCCAGGACATGATTTCAATATCCAAACATTGGCCTCAGCCTTGCCTCTCCAAAGACTTTCACCCACTCTGGCTGGATGTTCTACATATACCTCAAGTCTGAGTAAAGCTGAGCTCACCAGATTCCTCTCCAAAACTAGTCCTACTTTCAGCTCCTTCCCTATGTGAACAACAGCCTGGCTCCCGAGTTATATTTAACAGTGTGGGGACCCTCCCTGACACAGCCTGTCATCTTTGCCCTCATCCATCTCCATCAATTCATGCTGGTTTAGCATGACAGAAATCTCCTACAGTTCATTTCTCTTCTATACTACTTGCCCTGCTGCTAACATCCTTTGTCTCCAAAATGACTACAGACTTCCTAACTGATTTTCCTCTTTCCACTCTTGACCTCAGAAAGCTATCCACCACACTCCCAATACTCCCTGCCTTTACCCTAGTACTTCTACTTATCCATCAACTCTAACTTACATGCCACTCAATACCCTGGCTTGCTAGCCTAGCTTTTCTCTGCTCATTGTTTTCCTAGCACCATATACCCTTACTTGAGAGTTCTGATAGTAACTTGAATGAAATGATCTATGAGTGTAGTTATTTAACATGTGTCTGCTCCCTGGATCACAAGTTTTAGGAGGATTTGGCCAAATTTCTCTTTGTTATTTGTATAGCCCTAATGTCAATAGCCATCCCCTCATCATATTAATTAAGATATATTTGTGGAGAGGGAGAGGGGGTTAGGAAGAAGCAATAAAAATTTTGACTCATTTCAAAAGCTTCTACATCCCTAAAAGCTTTAAGAAGCAAGTGAAAATCTGACATAAAAAAGAGCAAAGATAAAAACCCCATTTGTAAACTGTTCAAAAATAAGTGTGTCTTTACAAAGGGATGGTAGTGACAATTCCATAAGACAAAGATGAGCAAAAATGAAGACACATACAGGAAGATGAGCACAGAGTGTAGAGAGCATGTTCCTAAAAGAATCAATGCAAATTACTAATTAAAAGCAGGGGGAAAAAACCCTGTGCTTTCCAGTATTCTAAAAATGACACATATACTTAATTTTTTAAATAGTCAGTGTGGGAAGAAATCAGGCCTAGGCATATTCTCCTGTTAGGAGCCCAGACTTACACAGACTTTCTGGGAGGCAATCTGGTAATATGTGTCAAAATCCCTAAAAATAAGATCTACTTAGGCCTAGTAAATTAATTGCCACAAATTTGTCTTGAGGACACAAGCAAAGTTGCATGCAGATTCTTACATATAAGAATGCTCATCGAGAAAGCTGAAATTGTGAAAATTGCAAGAACATGGATGGAACCGGAAAATGTTATGTTAAGTCAGGCGATCTAGGCCCAGAGTTTCAAATATTACATGTTGTCTCTTGTAGATAGCTCTGAGCTTCTAATTTTTTATGTGTGTATTTTTGTGAAAGTGAGTTTTGGTGGGAGTCATGCCACACCCAAGGGGCCCATGAAAGGGGAAATATGGGTTGTAAGTGAGGCACCCAGGGTAGGGAACAGAATACACAAGACGTGGAGGTGAACCATGGTACTAGAAGCATAAGGGCAGAGGCAGGGGCAGGGAAATGGAGGGGAGGGGAGATCCAACAACAATGAACATATTAATATCTCAGAAGGAAACTCATACTTTGTGTGGTAACTGAATAAAAGCATGTTTAACCCAGTGACATCCATAATCATAAAACATTTCAACCAGCTTTATACTCAATAAGAAGGGACAGTTGCTATGACTATAATGCACTCACGTGCCTCCAAATGGTCATTACAATGTCTGATTTCAGAAAGAACATGAGGATTTTAGGAATTTGTAATATCTATGATTTTATACTTATAAATGAAGGTAAAATACAGCTTACACAGCATGGATTAATTTTGAAAAAAAGTAAATTCAAATTTTATATTTTAAAAATGTTTATGTAGCTGTATTTCCATACAATAATGGAAAACTATCTTTGGATTTAGGTATGAGTGATTTTGTTCATCCTCTTTTAAAATATTTGTTTGTTTGTTTGGTTTGGTTTGGTTTCTCATTTTTTCCTTTTCCCCCTGTTATTGAAAATAGATTTCTTTTCTCATACAATCTATCCTGATGACAGTTTCCCTTCCTTCTACCCCTCTCAGTTCTTCCCATCCGGATCCACTCCCTCTCTGTCTCTCCTTAGAAAAGAACAGGCTTCTACAAGATAACCAAAAAAAACCACAACAAATTAAAATATAATAATATTTTTAAACTCTCATCAAAATTAGACAAGACAAACCAACAAAAGGAAGGAAGCCCAAGAGAAGGCACAAGAACCAGAGACCCACTTGTTCACACACTCAGGAGTCCCAGAAAAATACTAAACTGAAGCTATTATATATATTCAGAGAACCTGGTACAGACCAGAAGATCTTTCTGTATATTCTTAATATCTACAAATTATATGCATCATGACCATAATGAGAAAAACTTAAATACATTTTAATTTAACAATGGGGAACTGATTGCAGCATATGGCTGAGGCTCTACCCAGAGAAGTGTAGCGTGATGATTAAGAGTGTATGCTTTGACGCTCTGAGACAGGTGTTCTGTTCCCTCTTTACGACTTAAGAGTGGTATGACCTTGACCGAGTTACTTAATCCTCACAGCTTCATTTCCTTTATCAGCATCAAGGAGATAATACACACTAGGCAGAGCTGTTTTGTAGCTTAAGTGAAATAATGTATGAAAAATTCTGATCAAAGAGTAAGCACTTAGTAAGAGTACCTGCTTTTATAATTCTGAAGTATAAATAGATCTGGTAATGATTTGCATGTATTCTTCATCCTCTAAGGGCTTATAAGTGGAAGTTTGGGGAATCGCTTACTTTCTGGCTCAGCATCTTCCAGACTGTTGTGTGAGGATGCTAGAACCATCCAGAAGATGCTGATGGAAAGACTGGCCTATTACAGAAGCAGTCCCAGGGAAAATGTGCTCATTAGAGCCAAATACTGGCATAAGTTATGCATCGACCTCTTCAGCCAACCAACAAGTGGATATTAAGCATCCACCCAACAAGGGATTAAGAGACTCAGCAGCATGAGTCAGCTGACTTCTTGGAGCAAGATGAGGTTCTTCTAATTGGGCACATGGTTACTGCTGGATCCAGGAATTAAGAAACCAAGGAAGTACTTTATAAAGTTGGAGAAAACTTGGCAGGACCGGGGGACTGAGGTATTAAAATGATGGCAAACTCATTTTGCATGCATCAAATAACAATAAAGCAGGCTGAAGCCTACTTACATCCCCTGTGCCTGATCAGGTTCATGTCACCAGTAGGCTTGCTCAATAAGTGGATGAGAAGTTGTCAGTCCATGAGTCAAATCTATCCCATTGTCTGATTTTTGAAATAAAGTTTTATTGAAATACACCCACATTTATTTATTTAAAGATTTTTTATGGTCATTTTGTGCTACAATGGCAGAGTCAAGATACTGGATCAGAGATAGTATCAGCCATCAGTCCTAAAATATAATACCTAGTCCTTTATAGAAACTTTGATACACCATGGTCTTGGTCAGTAGAGCTGGAGAAAGGATGTGGGAAGTGACATCAGGCTTACAACATTTCCCTTCTATAGTTCCAGGAGCTGTTCCTCTTGAGTCCATCCAAGGGGGGCCCTTTGAGGAGAAGATCTACATCCAGTGGAAACCTCCCAATGAGACCAATGGAGTCATCACACTCTATGAGGTAAGGAGGCTTCTGGGATGCTTTATTTGGCTCAGCTTCATTCAGTGAGTGAATACCTGTTCCTTCGAGGGCATAAAGGTTAGTGAGACACAACTTGGGCATATAGTTGGGCTGTTTTGATTATCCCAAAGACAAATGCATGTGGATATACCATGCATTGACATGATCATGGTTAGGAGTGATCTCTTCTGCAAATAGGTCAATAGTTAAAGGCATCAGATTGTGCTGACATAAAAGAGGAGACCCAGACCTGGAAGACAGAAGCTAAAATTTGCATGGGAAACCACAATGCTCATGGTGAATCACTCCACATACATCAGTCCATGGATTTTGGATTCAGAATTCATGGACCAGCAACATTGAAAAGATTTTAGGCAACAATATAAGCTATTTTATCACCTCTTATTAACATTTAATTTAAAAAGATATAATTCCAAAGCTACAAAAGGATATCATTTCAGAATAAAAGGCTCTGAAATTGAATGAATTTAGCTTTATGAATAGCTCATTGCAATTGCCTTATTTTTCTCATTTGAAATGATGACAGCTTGGTCATGAAAGGCTTTGTTCCTTGCACTTAACCTGCTCTTGGAAACCAGTAGGTTCCACTGTTTTGAAAGTGTACCTGCATCTCTGCATAGACTTCTTTCTCAAGAGCAGCATCGGTTTTTATATCATAGGGCTATGCATTGACCTGGACTAGCAAAGCAACGTTGCCATTCTGTGGTCAGAATAAAGAAATAGGCAGACAGAGAAGGTGGCCAAAACGCAGTTGTGAGTTAGACCTGTTGAGTCACAGCTCCTGAATTTGTACCATCTGTGTGAGGAACAGTCTCTAGAGCCCTAGACACAAAGGTGAGAGCAGGATGGAGAAGCATATCTGCCTTACTTAGTTATGAAGCCAGTGCCTTGTGGAGACTCAAAGACCTGAATCCATTTCCTGATGGACTCTCTTGGAGATGGCTCTGTGGTGATGTTTTCAAGTAACTCTGTGGGCTATGATTATAGAGAACCAGGGCCAGTAGATTGCTGCTGACTGACATTTCTGTTGAGCCATTTGGTAACATACCAAAACTTTTGGGGGATTCTGCTTTTGTGTGTTTAGTCCACTGTATTCTGTGTGTAAGCATGACTGTGATGGTGCATGTCACAGACTAATGAGGCCCAAGATTGGTAAGAATGTTAACTTGGAGGTCAGGTACCTAGATCAGAATCCATGAGTACCTCATTACCTGGTAGGTGGACTGTGACATATCAGATATTCTCTTAGGACTGCAGGCTTCTCAACTGGAAAAAAAAACCTAGAAAAATAATAATGTAATTTGCTATATGAGGTTGCTACAAGGTTCATATTAAGTACATATTTAGCGTAGTCTTTGGAATTTAGAAGTAATATGTTATTACATAAAAATGTGGAAGTTAAGGGATAGAAATGTGATGTGTCACAGGGTCATCAGCCAGGATGGCATATTCCTGTCTCCTGAATTCAGGTGTAGCCTCTGATATAACACAATGTGGTCCATGGACCAGCATTACCTGAGGACTTCAGAAAGATGCAACATGCCAGGCCCCATCAGTACTTCCTGAGTTAGAATCTCCAGTTTAACCAGACCCCTGGTAGATTCATATGGGCATTAAACAATTGAGAAGTACTTTCTTAGCAAACATGGGATTTTAGGAAGTTTTTGCAGCCTACAGAAGAGTGTGCCCTCTTGAGCAGAGACAGGTGGATTCCCCTCTACAATGAGCTCAAGCTAGCCTTGCCCCTGAGAGTGAGCAGGAGACCTTGCTTTTAGAGACATCTATAACGAAATATATGTTTATGAGGCAATTTCCAAATTTAATTAGATGAAACCAATTTGCTTTTTAAAATTAGGATCTAGCTGTAATTTCCAGAGAGGAACCCATAAATTACAAAGCACTCTCTTCTAGCCTCAAAAAACAATATTTTGTTACAGAGAAAAAACAGGATGACGCAAATGGAAGAGAAATTTGGATTGTCTGTGCCTTTCAATAAACAACCCAACCTTGACTTAGCAAAGCCAAAGCAAAGGCTTGTATATGCACATGTGCACACACACACACACACACACACACACAGAGAGAGAGAGAGAGAGAGAGAGAGAGAGAGAGAGAGAGAGAGAGAGAGAGAGAGAGAGAGAGAGAGAAGACTAGTTCTCCATTGTTGAACCCATGTATCTTAAAGAGAGTGGGTCCAAGCAGTGTTTAGGTAAAACTTTTCCCCCTTTAAATCCACACCACATAACAATCTCTGGATTTATCCTTAAACAGTCTTGTACCCCCCAAATCTGAGTGGCTTTGATTAAGTACTATTCTGTCTTTGAATTTGGGTCTCCACTTTATAATCTGAATGTGTCAAACTGTGTGAGGCTTCAGCTATGTAAGAACTGAGAGATAAACAAATCCACATCAAACATGCAAAGTAAAGGTTATAAACCCTTGTGTAGTTTTTTGTCTGTAACCTGGCCAGAGTCTGGGAAAGCAAAGCAGGGCTGACAGGAAGAACCCAGCGAGTGCAACAGCCCTGAGGTGGGGATGACTGGAACGTTTGACAAACAGGAGGCCAGTTTTGACAAACAGGAGAAGAATGATGAGACCATGTGTGTTTGAGAGTATCTGAGTAGAGTGTGCAGGGCCTAAAGTTTGCCTTTTACCTTGAGGAGGTGGAAAGCTCTAGAAGGAATTTAAACAGAGAAATTTAAAGAATCGTGTGTGTGTGTGTGTGTGTGTGTGTGTGTGTGTGTGTGTGTGTGTGTGTGTGTGTATCTGTCTGTCTGTCTGTGTGTGCATGTGTGGAGACCCAGGGAGGACATCAGATGTCCTGCTCTGTCACTCTCCATCTTCCCCTTTTGAGGCATGGGTCTCTCATTGAACTTTGAACTCATCTTGGTTTTTGTTTATTTCTTTGTTTTCTGTTTTTATTTTTGTTTTTGCTTTTTTTGGCTAGATTGGCTGACCAACAAGCCTACAGACACTCTCTCTTCTTCACAATGCTGGCATTACAGGCAGTTACAGCCATGCCTGCCTCTCTACATAGATGCTAGGGATCCAACTCAGCTCCTCATGCTTACTCAGCCAGTGCTCTTACCCACTGAGCCATCTCTCCAGCTGTGAGACTTATATTCTTAGAAGAACACCTCACTATTCTGTGAACAGTTGATTCTGGGATACACAAGTGTCTTGTGAGTGTGGAAAACACACCCGGAAGCAAGATACTTGCATCTTCTATGAAACCGTGATGAGGGCTTACTTATTTATTGCACCTAGGTAGAAGACATAAGGTTTGTTATGGCTACCTTGTTCTTATGGCTGACATGTCTCAACATTTTCTATTCGGTCAGGAGTTCTTACCTTGATGAGCTCTTGGAGCCTGGGCAGGGTAGCTTCTGGTCTTTCCTCCAATAACATATGTGAGTCTCACCATGACTATTCCACTTCTGTGAACAAGCAGCAGTCACTGGCACCTCTCTGTCTCACAGAAGGAAGAGCTCAGAATTCTCTGCAGAGCCTGTAGGAGTGTACTTTCCTTCTGGAATAGGAAGTTTGGATGAAAGAGATGATGGTCTCAGATCACTGGGTATCCACTTCAGTGGGGGATAAAGAATCTGTGTCTGTGATTGTTCCCCCTCCTGAGTGACAGGTGATGTCAAAGGTCTTCTGTCCAGACCCCAACAACAACAACAACACATAGGACCATGCGAGAGGTGAAGAATCTCAGGCTCCAGAGCCATGGCAAGATCCCCCTGTGGGTGATTCCCATGCACATTAGTACATAACAAGATCTGTTCTAAAAGATACTCTAAAATTTCACCTTTTGTACCTTAAGAAGGAGGCATAGAGATAGTTAGGGAGCTTTAAGCTCATCTGGAGACACCTGCCTAATGGAAGCATGACAGTCATTGCACAGAGGATGTGGTGTGTGCTAAGAAATGCCCTTTTTCAATGGGCTCCAAAGAGCTGAGTATTTTCATCAACATTGTAGAAATCTTGCTATTCACAGAGATAGTTTTTTTGTCTGAGTGGGATTCCAAGGTTCATCAGTCAGGGCTTAGATGTGAAAGAAGAACACTATGGCATCTTCCACGCGACTCAGCCTTTAGGGACAACCAGAATTCCTCAAACCCAAATCATGGCAATAGCAGACTGGTGCTTCCAGCCAGAATGAGGTCACTGAGGGCAAAAACCTGTCAAACAATTGTCTCAAAGTTCTTCAATAAAATCATTGGGAGACAAGCAGCTCAGAGTTCATGAAAAAATAGTAATCAATATGTGTTTTTCTTTCAATTCAATTAATTGTGCTCATCTCTGCCCCAAAATAAAATTCACACCACGTGAGGGAATTGGGCCAGAAGATGTTACACTTGCAACTGGGTTAACGAAGTGTGAAAATATTTAAAATTCAGACATATGAAGCTTACCAGTAAGCCTTTCTGTTTAGCAGTCAAAATCACCAAGTTTCTAATTACAGTGTATAAATCTGAAAAGCTTAAAGGGAATGAGAAGACCCTAATGAGGCAGGAATGGGTGTCTTGATTATACTAGACTTGATTGACATTTATCTTGCAAGCTATTCTAGGTACCCAGCATTCAGAGTTAAATAAAACACAGACTTTGCCTCAATACAACAAGGCAGCATTGCTGTGTGGGAACGCCTTTTAAAGGTATGATAGGTCGGAGAATTGTCAATATTTTTCCAGCATACAGATGGCTGAATTCAATCTGAACAGAAAGCAGGGGCTCCAGGAATCAACATAGTAGAATGCACTGCAAGAAGGCTGGGAGTTCTGAGGCAGAGGAGCTTTGAACAGGATAGGAGCCAATAGCAACATTGATGGAGAGAGGTGGCCAGCTGTGTGCAAGATCAGGGTTAAGGGCTCAAAGAGGAGGTTTCTGGATTTGGATGAATGCACACACCACCTTCTGCCCTTTATCCTTACCACAGTGAGTACTCAGGCCTCACCAACACTGGGCTCTCATGTCTATGATCCACAAAGGCACAGTGGGAAAGGATATGATATGGTCCAGATGGACAGGAGGTAGGAAGGATCAGCTGAATCATGACTAATGCAACCCTAAGCCCAAATTTGAGTAATTTAAGCCAGATATATGTTAATTAGGATACATGATTTCCATAATACAGACCACTATGGGGTATGGTAAGCCAGACTGGTAACTAGAAAAAAAACCCTCTTGAATCTTTTGAATTGTTCATGCCATAAATATGAGAGCTATCTATTATCCCAGATGCTGTACAGAGAATACACCAGAAAGTTCTATCATTTCTCCTGCCCAAATAGTCTCATGTCAGGCCAAATGGCCCCATTTTCATCTAGCCTATTCTGAGTGCCTTCTGATGCCTGGACCATCTAGTGGCTCTTGTCTGCACCCCATCCATACCCTACTCCAGTGCACTGGCAGTTTCATCATGCCCATCCTGTTCCTTGACCTCATTTGTGTTTTAGGGCACTGAGTCACATCGCCTCTGCTTGCCTCTCCTATTTGACCTCTTCCTATTAGTTGATGTGTCCCAGCTCCTCCAGCCTTCCATCACTTCCTTAGGCTCCCCAAGTCTCCTGCAACTTTTGGACCACCATCCTTCCCGTCTCCAGCTTCCTACATTTTTTCCCTTCTTAGAAGGTCTTGTTTCTTCTCTACTTTACCTCCAAGAGGGTTTTCCCTCTACTTCCCTCTTTGTCCCAGACTAGTCCTTCCTGTTTCCTCTTTTAGCCACTTGCTTTTTTAAAATGCTTTTCCACAGACCATACTCAATTTGTGTATGTACTGTAGGGTAACCTTATCCAAGCCCTTGGACTTTTAGCACTATGAGTGATGGGCCTTGTGATGATGAATTTTCTGTCCTCTTGGCTAGGTCACAATGTCTACAAGTGTGGTCAAACATTACACTGCAGTGGTGTTTGGGATGAGATGAGCTAGGCAAATGGACTGTGAATGAAGCAGATTGACTTATATGATATGGATGGGGCCTCAGCCAATCAGGTGAAGATTTGGGTAGAGAGAATGCTAAACTCTGCTGAGCAAAAGAGATTCAGCCAACAGACCTTCAGACCTGAACTTAAACACCAGCTCTCTGGTCTCCTGTCAGCCTTTGGTTTTGGAATGACTAATGCAGGCCATTTTCACTTTTTATACTACTGTGTCTTGAACACCCAAAATAGTAGCTTGTGCATAATATGTACTCAATGAACATTCTTTAAATGAATGTATAGAACTGTGCTTTGTCTTAACATGAGGTATGATGAGTTTCTAAGTAATTTAGTGAATTTTAAACCTGCTTAAAGGTTTGTATTACCCTTTACCACTTCTCAGTTTTACTTTGAACCTAAAACTGTCCTAAGAACGTAACCTATTTTTTTAAATCACATTTTGAGCCCTTAAAATGCATGTAAATAAATAATGAGATAGTTACACCAATGAGTGGTAGCTTCATTGCAGTCCAAATAGCTAAGGATTTATTTCAGAGGGTTCTAGCTACATGATCTGAGTGTATTTGTTTGCTTGTCTGTTAATTTTAAACTTATTGAGGAAATTTCAGTAAACATGTATGGTTTGAAAGAAGCACAATGTGAAGTAAACCCTGCCTCTGATATCCTATTAAGGACCTGCTAAATAAACACAGCCTGGACTATTATTTACTCCATATTCCCTCTTACTAGGCTAGCCTCTACCCACTTCTGATGCTGACACTGGAGCTAGTTTATTCCCTATTCATAGTTAGATGCAAGGTGCCTATGTTCTTAAAGGCTTAAATATGAGAAGCCCTGGTTGGCCTTTCCCCCCTCAAGATTACTGTATGACTAGGGTATGGAGTATTGGCAGACACACAGTGAGACAGCATTGTATCAACATCCCTTTATGTTAGGTAATTTCCTCTTGTAACTCAGATGCCTTAGCCCACCACAGACTCCATTTATGACTCTTCCCCATCTCCTAGATAGTAGAAGTTGGTTCTATTTGTTTTTATTTTATAAGATTAAGAAAGATGCACATGTATACAGAACATAAAATCGCCCAGAGGTCTTTTCTAAATCTTAAAAGCCAGGGCTCTGAGATGTCTTGAAGCCATTTCTTATTTTCAGTTCCTCAGCTCATCACTCACTTTTCATAGGATGTTTCTTTCCAGAGACTTTAAAGACATCGGCATCTCCGGCTAGATGCCATAAACAGGGCAGGTTGTCTAAACATGAGAGGCAGGATGACAGGTA
This sequence comes from Peromyscus californicus insignis, assembly GCF_007827085.1. Taxonomy (NCBI): domain Eukaryota; kingdom Metazoa; phylum Chordata; class Mammalia; order Rodentia; family Cricetidae; genus Peromyscus; species Peromyscus californicus. Next base: position 136,530,194 of record NW_026294595.1, on the reverse strand, counting down.
TGTTACTAGGAACAGCTCTGGTTGAAAAGGCTTATTTCTGACACTCAGTCTTGAAGGAAGGAGGCACATTCTAAGGTAAGTTGCATTTATGTAAGTAGGTCCCTTATAGCTGACTGTCACTCCACCGCAACAAAGCAAGGGTGTCTATATATTTGCCTTGGGTGCTCTTTTTTTCTATTACAACGTGGATATTTGTGATGGAGCCGGGGAACATGATGGAAGACATCATCAGATGTGTAGCACATGTTACTTGAGGACAGAAAATTGTTCTGGCAATCGGTTTTCCAGAAGAGTCATCAGTCATTCAGTTCAGCTGTAAACAGTAGGTGTCATTGCATGGGTATGCAGTGTAGACATGCAAGTACTCTTGTGCTTTAGTGTTGGTGTGTTTGTGGAAGAGTTTATATTTTGTGAGTTTGTTCTGTGGTGTGCTGGTGTGAGTTTAAACATGTATTCACATCTGATGGAGTGTCTATGTGAAGTGTTTACCTTTTCACCATAACTCAGCTTCCTAACTCGTCCTCAGAATTGCTCTAGTTCACAGTGGAGAGGACTCTTGGGAGAACTGCCCCATCACCTCAAGAGGCTCCCAGTTGTAACTCATGGACTTTTTGTCATAATATCATTTATAAATTTGCTGAGGGAAAAATTTTAGATTAAAAAACAAAATCTCCAGGAGAGATGAAGGATGAATGTGAAGTTAGCTTTGTATTTGCCCAGTGTGGAATCTTTCATGCTCCTTATGTGGAATTGCATTTTGATACACTGTGTGGGTTCAAAGCCTTTGTAGGGGACCCTCCTGTACACAGTCACATGACTAGTGAGGGAACCCTTCCCCTGGTGGCCGTGTCCTTTCAATACACTGCCCAGAGGCGGTGTGTAAGTTGCTGAGAATGTCTTTAAACATCCTAGGTTGCTCTCTTTTCATGTCTGATGTTTTACCATGTCGCTCCTGTGGAATTCTGCCAGGCTGGGCGGTGCAGCATGAATGTGCTGCTTCTACCTGGCTGTGTGATCTGTTTGTCTTGGTCAGAGCCCTTTAGTGTAGTACATACATGAAGGGCAGCTGTAAGTTTTCATCCACTATCAGGACAGGTGTTAGCTCTGAGCCCCTGGAGGCTGGAATTCAAATGTGCGATTGATTCCAGCTTATCTCTGTCATCATTTAGGAAATAGCAGATGGCTTTCTTCTCTTACCCCCACCCAACTGGCTCTTTTCTTTTCATTACTTTTTGCTTTACTCTTAACTTACAGGAAGAAGTAATTCCGTTACAATTGGTACCAAAAACAGAACTTTGCTCTACTTTCAATGCATGTAGACACATATGCACAGACACATAACACATGAACATGCAGGCATACACACATCTGGATACACACACACACACACACACACACATATATATGTATATATATATATAAAACACATACATGCTCATATGCACAAACTTACATATAGGCATGCATATATGATACATGTACACCTAGGCATACACATGCAAACACATAAATGGATACACATGCATATTCATAGATGATTTGCACACTCTTTTGTATGCATATAATGCATGTACGTATATGCATACACATGCATGCCTGCCTATGATGTCCTTTAAGTTGTCATAAAGGTTCTAACTGCTTTCTTGGTCTCTTGTTTTATTCTAGGCATGTTCTTAACATGTGTCTTTTGCTGAAAATCAAATGGGGAATTATTCAGTTAGGAAACTTAATATTCACTTTGGTTTGCCATTGGCAAATGATGTATTTGAATTAGTCCTTTCCCAGTTTGAGTTTCAGTTTCCACACTTATTAATTAGGAGGTTATAACCAATAGACTTTAGGGACCTTGTAGGTCCTAGCTTACCATTTGAAGGCCAAAAATTAGATTAATGTTTTTCCTAGTTTCATGAAACACTTTCCTTATTGTTCTGTGTGTGTTCTTCTTATTCATTCATTCATTCTGTGTGTGATTCATTCACTCATTCTTGCATAGCACATCATTTATCAGACATCCAGAATTTTGACAGTATTTTTCATCTACTTATTATCTACAGAAGTGCATGCGTTTACTTATATCTTTTCAACTCACCCTTCTGCCACTTCCTGTGTGCTGAATGCTCTACATAATTCTCTCACATTTTATATAGTTTGATAATTAAGCATTTCTATATAATGTTTTGAAGCATTTTCATTCTAGATTGCATTCCTAATATGTCTCCCTATTGATGAATATAGTTGTTCATTCCTCTTGACTGCTGTCTATTAGTCCATCACTTGATGTTATTAGAGTGTACCTTTTATACACTAGGGATTGCTCCCAGGATGTTGCTTTGATCAGTGTGCCAAAGTGAGCACCATCCATTCAGGTCAGGTAACACAGGACTGAAATCTTAGCTACTGGGAATAATGAGACAGGAGGATCACAAGTTGAAGGTTTTGCTGGTCCAAGTTCACAGCCAGCTTGGGAAACATGATTAGCTCAGTGGTAAAGCATTTGCCTAGTATTCAAATGGTCTCAGATTCAATACCAAGCACTGACAAGAATACCACATTCCTTCTAATAACTCCTGTGTGTGTTTTGTCCTGAGTATGTATCTAGAAAATGGGTAATGTGTTATAGTAAATGTATGTTTAACTACCCCCCACAAAAAAGCCAAACAATTTTCCAAACTAGTTTAACCAGTTTACATTATTGCAAGCAAATACAAGCACAGTGATGATTTTTAGACCCTGTCTCTTTGCTATTGTCATGCTCCTCTTGGCCAGGTAAGTGTCAAATGGTATCTAGTTGCTATCTTCCTGTATAACTCCGAGATCATAAACAATCATGACTAAGGCTGAATCTCCTCCTTACATTATTCATCTGTGTTTCCTTCTCTGTCAGATTTCTATTCTTGCCATTTGCCTTTCAATTGGGCTGTACCCTCCTTTTGCTTGCTATATGATGTATTTCAGGACGTATTTTGATACTCATCCTCTTGGCTGTACACATAGTTTCATAGTTTTATCCCCTGTAAAGTATCTTTTGAGAACATAAGTCTTCATTATCAAATTTTAACTCCTGATTTGTTTTGGTAAGAATCTGTCTGTTCCTAACAAGTCCTTCTCTAACCTAAGTCGAGAAGAACAATTTCCTAAATTTCTACCAATATTTGTAAGTTTGCTCCTGAAATATGTATTTTATCTATTTGCAGTTCTTTTTATATATGGTACAAGATGGAATATACAGTGTACCTTTTCCAGTATGGAGTAAATACTTTAGTTGAGTCATCTCAGAAAACCTATCATTTTCTCTTGCTTTACCAGCTGCAGATATAACTTATGCCCAAATTCTTGATATATTTTATATTTTATATTTTTTTATGATTTCTATCTTCCACTGCCCTCAATAACAACCACACATGTCCGTAATTATTATAGTGCCACATTTAATCTGGATCTCTGATAGAGCAAACCCCTCTGCCTCATCCTTCAGAAATATCTTGGTTATTCTTGCCCTGGAGGCTTTCATTTTAGAATCTACTCATCAAATTTAATGAAAACATCTGCTGCCATTTTGATTAGAATCGCATTGACTGTGTAAAACTATATGTGGGTAATTGACATCTTTACAATATTAAATTTATCTATATTTAGGTTTGTTTTAATATCCCCCCATAGTTTTATTACTTTACTTATAGAGGTGTGTTGTGTTTCACATAAACCCAGAACTGCCTACTTTGGTCAGAAAGAATTGTGTCTCTCACTCTCCTTTTCCTGTAGTCTCCATGGTCTTCTCTCCTGCCTTAGGTTTATTTTACGCAAAGGCCTTTGTTGCCAGAAAGCCCATGTGCCTGCTCTGCCTTGGCCAACTCCTTTTACTATACCCATTCTACCTTCTCAGAAAGGCCCCATACAATTGCCCTAAAATGAGACTTCTCCCACACACCATTGTTTCCCATTCCTATATAACATGCCACAATTTATCATTATCATATATTTATTTGTGTCTCTCTGTATTATAAGTGCTGTGTTGTGAAGATAATACCTCTGTATATTCTATTCACCATATGAAAGAATGCAATCCCTTATGTGGGACCTATTAAGTACAAATGTGATTTGTTAATGCATGAGGATTGGAATGGTTTCTTTGGGTGGCAAAAATACAGTGATAGTCAAGCTTACCATCACTTCGTTCACAGACATGACCTGAGAGGACCATGTGAAATCTCAAGGGTCTGGTGTCAGATTCTGCAATAACCTTTAATGGAATATATGATACCCTGATGCCATCGAGTTTGCATTTAACTCATGAATTTCAGTTTCTTAGCCACAAACTTGCTAAAGCTGTGGGTCTTTATTTATACCTGTACTCCAAATCCTAGAACAGTACCTTCTAAAAACAAACACTCGGCAAATAATTGCTTGATGAATAAAACTGTATTTCAAACTGGAATCAAATCTCCTTCTATAGGATTGCTTAATGAGTGTGTTCGTGTTTGTGTGTACATGTGTGTTCAGGTATGCCGGGTATGAATGGAAGACAGAAGCTGATTTTGTGTATTCTTTCCTACCACTCTCCACTTGGTGTTTGTTTTTGTTTGTTTGTTTGTGTATGGTGTTTCTTAGTGAACCTGGAGCTCACTGATTGGCTAGGCTGGCTGGCCCAGCAGCTCTAGGGGATCCATTTGTCTTCATCTACTCTGGTGCTAGGGTACCACTCATGTGCCACCATGCCCAGTAATAGGTGCTAAAATCTGAATTTAAGACCCAGTGCTTGCATAGCAGACATGTTACTGACTGAACCATCTCCTCAGTCTTGACCTCTTGATATTTCTTTTAAAAGTAATTCATTCTCTAAGAATGTTAGTGACATTCTAACATCACATCGTGACACGTGGAGAGGGAGTAGATAGCCACTCCTGTGCACATTCTCCAGTTTTTGCACACCAGTTTTTATAAACAGGTTTATTTTCTTTCTGGACACCATGCATTCGCAGTGTCTCTGATATGTTGATGATCATGTTTTTACTTTTCACCATGTCTAACACATTTCCATTTCTGTGTAATCCACTTTATCTCATTTAATGGCTCTCTGACAACATAGACCATGTCTTACTTTGTAATCACTTTATTTGGGATGTGTCGATTGATCTTTCTAGAATGTAGAACAGAATTGGGGGACACAGGAGTGAACTTCTCTTTAAACAGCTGGTGAGGAGAGTCTGACTCCTGCTTTCCTTCCCTGTCTTATAGATTTGCCGACAGCGAGCAGAAGCACTCATATGCCTCCCATTGATCTCAGAACTGTGCTCAAAATAATAGCTCTCTGTGTTCAATAGAAATGGATCTGAGGGAGGAGAGTAGAACAACATGTCCAGATTGGGATGGAAATCTATAAGCTCAAGGTTAGAAGACTACACATAGATTGCTCCTTGTTTTAAAACTTGACTTTCAGTTTGTTATTTCCTAATAGAAGGAGATGCACAGATGTCATAGATGTGTCATCATTTTCCCTGATAGCCATTCCCATATAAACACCAATAATTCACCAGGGAACGCTCTTCTACAGAAACTGCCAAGGCCCCAGGACGCCTCTCTTCTTGTCAAGACACCAGAGGTGGTTATTTCCAGTCAAATGAGGTCAGCATTCAGGGTGCACCCTGGTATGAGAACATTGGTATGTGGCTAGGTGGAACTCTAAAGTTATCAGTCTGCCTCACAGACTCCGTTTTCTGTTTGTTTGTGTTTTCATTGTTTTGTTACAATTCTTAAAATTTTATGGAATGTGTACTGGCGTTTTACCTGCCTGTATGTCTTTGTGACGTGTGTGTGTGTGTGTGTGTGTGTGTGTGTGTGTGTGTGTGTGTGTGTGCCGGGTGACTGTAGAGGCCAGGAGAGGGAATCTGATCCCCTGCACCTAGAGTTACAGACAGTGTGAGGACACAATGTCAGTTCTGGGAATTGAACCTGGGTCCTCTAGAAGGGTAGCCAGTTCTTTTAACCATTAAGCAATCTCTCCAGCCCTGCCTATCTGTTCTTGTAATCATTTGTGCATAGCTTTTCCAGTCTAAGCATATTTTAGATTCAAGCACTTTTGCAATAGTTGTAATCTTTATGGACATTGTCATAATCCCCTCAGGGATCCTTAGAATTATGGACCAAGAAAATGAGACAGAAATGAAACTGGTAAAACTCCTCAGACAATGTAGTCTACCCTGGACTGTGGATGTCCAGGCAGCAGTACATTGAGGCAAGGTCTGCATATTCAGGATCAGAGTCATTCCAATGGGGTGATTAGAATAGAAACAAATTGGGAAACTGGCTGTGGTTCTTGAGAATCAACCTACTCACAGAAGCACCCAAGCCTGTGTGTGGAGGTGCAGAGAGCATGTCAAGATGCTATACTTCCTTGACCGCCAGGAAATGACCATTCAGGGCACATCAGGGCTCATTCTCCCCAGCTTCCAGGCATCAAGACTAACCCTAACTGAAACTTTCATTAGTCCTTTGACTCTAGGTAGCACATGGTTGAGATTGCCCAGGAAGGCATGAGGAAGGTAAAACTAAGAACAGAGCTGGCAAACTCCCTTCTCCCATGGCTGGTTTTTCTTCTTATTAAGTATGCTTCTGCTCTTCTTGAAGTCTTTGGACAATGCTCCATGAGACCTGACCCAGGAAAACAACCCATCATTCCCAGCATCAGTCACTGTAGTAGTCGCTTTTCCTGCTGATGTGATAAAATGCCCTGACAAAAATAACAAAAGGGATAAATGGTTTGGTTCACAGTTTAATGATGCTGTCCATCCCAGAAGGGAAGTCACAGCAGCAGGAGCCCAAGGTGGCTGGTCACACCAAGTATACCATCAGAATGCAGGGTATGATGAATAATGCTGCCCAGCCTGCTTTCTCTTTTTTGTTTAGTCCAGGAGCCCTGGAGTAGTGCTGCCCTCAGTTAAGGTGGGCCTTTCCACCTCAGTTTACCTAATCAAGTGAATCCTCACAGGAATGCCTACAAGCTTGTTTCCTAGGTCATTCTGGATCCTGTCACACTGGCAAAAGTAAGCCTCACAGACATGTTGTCAGCAATGATGCTCACAGTTTTCTTTGTCTTTCCTTGCCTTCTGAGTCAGTGTGCTAGCTGTAGTCCTGAGATACAGTTCTCAATACTGAAGCTTACATGTCTTACCATGTAGAAGGAGGGCATGGGCTATACAGGCCTTCCTGAAGAAGAGGCTGGAAAGGGAAAAGCCCACCTTTGAACAAATCATCTATACTCATCATGCCTGAAAATCAGGAAGATGAGCATATGTAGACAACTCAGGATGTCTTAAGGACCTTGTATGTATACCCTTCTCTGTGTACTCCTCAGCTACACCCTCATTCTGTAATCTTAGCCTCCCTCAGATAATTTTTATAACCATATTACAGAAATTTAGATATTAGAAAAAAGCACCTATAATTTCCTCCCCACTATAATTATTTTGCCTTGTGTTTTATCTTTATTAATATGCATACATTTCTACCTAACAATAATTACATAAAATTTGTTATTGTAATTTTTCATTAAGCATTTTATCACAATCATGATACCTTTAAAGTACCATGGAAACAGCTTATCTTTTTTAATGACTGCATAATTGTCCATTGAGTATGCATTCCATAATTTACTTTTCCATTCCTCTATTGTTTTCCCATATTTCAGATAACACTATGATGAACCACAGGCTTATGATACCATTGTATCATGATGAAAAAAAACATGACATTCAAATAAGAGTAACCTGAATTCAAACCCTGTTTCTCATACTACCCAAATATCTCTGAGGCAAAATGAACTTTTTAAAAGTGAGTTTATTGGCTTAATTTATTAAAATAGTGTCTAGAGAAAGTAATTTTCAAACCCACAATGCTGAAATATTTTAAGAGTTAGATATGTTGCTGTCATAGCTACCAAGTAACCATTCAGTGTCATAGCTGGAATTTTTTTCCTCCTCTGGGTGATGTGTTTTCTATATTGGACAACCTCTCTCTCCTCTCTCTCTCTCTCTCTCTCTCTCTCTCTCTCTCTCTCTCTCTCTCTCTCTCACACACACACACACACACACACACACACACACACACATACACACACACACACAATTACAGGGTTGAATGGAATGAATACTTTTTGTAACTCTTGGTACATATTACCAAATTGCTCTCCAAGTAGATTGCACCCTTGTGAGCATGTGTTTTAAGTCTTGTGTTGAGCTTTTATGCCAATCAACGAGTCTGGGAAGTAGGCCTTTGGCAGCCCACCAGAGATTTATGTCAGCTTTCATGATACCCTCAGAGCAGGCTGATGCGTGAAGAGCTCATCACACTTGTTGGCAGATCCATTTGCACTCTCCAAGGACGTACTAGGAACACTCTTGCCTCATCATCTCCTGTTCCCTCCCTCTTCCTGTGCCATAAAGCAGAAAGTAGCATGTCTGGCTTCTAGTAGTATCCCAGTGGACCCTGATACCTTATGAAAATGCTGAATTGGATAACTTATGGCTAGGTTACTATAGCATCTGTCATCAACTTCCCCTATACTACACCACCAGGCATGCCTGTCTATTGCTCTTCCAAGGCTTCAGCAAACTCATCTGTAAAAGGGAATAGCCAGTTGCCTGCAAGGGTGGACCACTCTGTGTTCCTGGGCACTCATTAGAAATGTGCTTTCTTGGGTCCCATCTCAAATCTCCTGAGAGTTGTAGTGTCCATGTCCCCAGGTCACACTCATATTATAGTTCGGCAACTACAGTACTAAACTAGCTTCCAGCCAAGATTTTCCATTAGACTGAGATTACCTCAGTTTTAGAAGCATGTCTTTTTTACTTCAGGATTCTCCTACCCTGCAGAGAGTCTTTGTAGCTGAAGTTTTCCTGTGTCCACCCAGCTCCTGCAGCTGCTCAGACCCAAGTAAACACACAGAGACTTATATTACTTATAAACTGTATGGCTGTGGTAGGCTTCTTGCTATCTAGTTCTTGTATCTTAAATTAATCCATTTTTATTAATCTATGAGTTGCCATGTGGCTCATGGCTTACCAGTACCTTTATATCTTGCTTCTTCTGGTGGTGGCTGGCAGCTCCTGACTCATCCTTCCTGTTCCCAGAATTCTCCTCTCTCTTTGTCCCACCTATACTTTCTGCCTGGCTACTGGCCAATGAGCACTTTATTTATTAACCAATCAAAGCAACACATTCACAGCTTAGAGAGTGATATCCACAGAAAGTCTTCCCTGTATCTTTTATGCTTGCCCCTTCTAGGTCAGCGCCAGAACAACCAGTGCTTCTGTGGCTGGGGTGATCAAAATCAATTTGCTGAAACAGAGATCATAAAGTCACTCTATTGTTTAAAATCCACCCTTGATTCCAGTTACTCTTAGTATCCTAAGAGATCTCAACTCCTTTTCATCATCACTAAGGATGCCCTCTATGAATGCTCCAGTCCTTTCTAACTTTCCCAGTGCCTTTCTTTTATTCATACACCCTACCTCAGAATCCATGGATTTACATTATATCCATATCATATTCCCCACTACTCTTCTCCTCTTCATTATCCAGAACATCATAGATACAGAATATATCTATATCATGCTTCCTTTATTATATTCTCAGCATCCTGTTAAAGAATTACTTCAGGAACACTTTGTGCGTCTGTACTACCTGGATAAAGGGGTCATTCCTTGTTTTATAATAACATTTTTTTATTCTGTACTGTGTTTCTTTATGCCTGCATCTGTTGACAGCTCAGAATTCTGAGACTTCAGGAACACATTCTGCTCATTATTGAGTCTCAGGACCTATATGTGTTGGGTCTTTCATGGTCAGCAGTTGTGCCCATGTCTGTTCCACCTGCTATCCCTTGCAAAAGATTGACTCACAGCTCCCACTGTGCTGCTTCCTTTCTTGCTTCTGTTCCCCTGGACCCTTTCCTGGCAGGACCTGGGAACCCTGTCATTTCTGTGTCCTACTTCCTCCCATTTAGAAAGGACATATATCCTTTCAAGTTTACTTTCCATATTCTGACATCTGTCACTCCATGCTTCTCTCCCTCCCTCAATTCCTTCTCCTGCTGGGCTCTACTGTTTCCTTCAAGTTGCAGATAGATTGTAAATAATGCTCAACTCAATTATCTAGTTATTCATTTGTTTCTGGAAGACCCCATTAAAACCCCATTATCATTACAAAGCACCACTCCCAGTGCTTACCATCCTGTACTTTATTGAAACCTTATAGCTCTTCATGGTAAGGATTATTATCCCATTTAAGCCTGGTACTTAGAGAGAGGAATTAAGTTACCTAAGATCTCAGGACTGATGGGGCCAGATTGAGAGGAGGATGCTTCATGCCCCAGTAAAGATGGCTTTATCATTGTGGTTCAGTTTGCAAATCCCATTCCATTTAAATATTTTTGCAGCTCAACAGAGGTATTCAACACTGTCCCTCCCCTTATGCAATTGAATGGCATGCTTGACCTGATGGCTTTGGGAGTGCTCTGACACAAATTTCTGACACAAATATTCACTGTCTGGCCTGTCAGCATCAAAAGAAAATTGCAGAAGGCAAATAGGGATAATATTTTTTCATTACTGGGGAAAAGTTTCCCATTCCAAGTCAATTTTGAAAGATAAAAAAAAATCATTTTCCCACATCTGCACAGCAGATATCAAAACAGGCAAGGCTCTCTGTGAACTGCAACCACAGCACTTCATAGAGTTTCTCATTTTCAATCAGTTATTTAAAAGAAAGCAAGCTAAACACAATAAAGGAAAGCAGTCCTCACCAACTTGAAAGACTCCTCCCCTCACCAATAGTTCAATAACCCAGTGACCATGCTCCATCTGCAACTTCAATTTGGATAGTATACATTGTTTGTTTATTCTCTTCAAGACCATGTGTCTCAAACAGGTGTCTTAGAACCCTGGTACAAGGGATACCCACACATTTGTACTTAGGGGTTGCTATAGTGTGATTTTTGTGTGTCCCCTCCCCCAAATTCATAAGTTGAAACAGTTCCCAAAGTGGTGGTGCTAAGAAATGGGATCTTTGAAAGACTAAACGATAATTAGATGAATGGAGGGGCTTCGTGATGGTATTAGGTTTCTTATAAAAAGCTTCTGAAGAAGCTTGCTTATACTTTATGCCAATACAGACATAGCTAGAAGGTGGAATTTATAAGGAGGAGAGCCCTTATCACACTGAATTTTCAGGGACCTGGCCTTCAGTCTTCCCAGCCCCATAATTATTAGTAGAACATCTCTGCTGTTTGTGATACCTAGTCTAAGGTAGTTTGTTGTGGCGTTCCTAATAGACTAAGACAGAGGTTTACAAGTTTTTCATCTGGAGAAACACTTAAAATGAAATAAAGGGTTTACATTTTTTTTGCTTATTCCTCAACTTCCACAGTTCTTTTAGTAACTTGCTTCCATGTAGTAAATGGCAGATAGATGCCATGGGAAGGAAAGAAGAAGGACGAGTAAAGGAAGAAGGAAGGACATTGCATTCCAGGCAAAGGCCTTCCAACCCAGACAGACTTTCCAAGTTCCTGCACATCCAAAGGCAGGCAGACCTGATCCTCCCTAAGATCTACTGAATCAGAAACTGCACAGTGGAGGCAGGAGATAAGTGCAGAGTAATTCCTTGTGCGGGTGTATTTGAAAGCCACTATGGGAAATCCCAGTGGCTTAAAGTTGTCCTCCTGCCTCAGAGCTGCTTGGGTTTTCAACCTCTCTAGGACTTGTACATCTATAAGCTGTTGGATCTTCAGCCCTTAGTCATCCTTTTAAGATTTACTCTCCATAAACAGAGCCTGTTCAGTAAATTCAAACAACTTCCACTGGCCGGTCTGCTTTTCCACCCAGTGTGTTCTCTGACCTTCATGACCTCTGTGTTTTATTCTCTGGGCACCTGCTTCCATGCCTCTGCTCTGCTAATTCCAGCCACTTACTGCTACCACCTTCATTGACCTCTGTACCTTTATGCATATTAATCCAGTGATAACTTACCTTTGAGGCCCCCTCCCTTCATCTGATGCCTGTTTCCTACCTCAGTCATCTCAACTGCTTCTTACTGCTTTTCTTTTTGTTCCTTTATCAGGCTTTATTGCAGGGCACTTGACAAATAAAAACTGTATCTGTTTAAAGCATATAACACACATATACACAGACACACACATACATGTATGTATATATATATACATACAGACATATATGCACTGTGAAGTGACTACCACACCCAAGCAAATTAGCATATACATCCCTTCACACAGTTATGATTTTTGTGTATGTAGAGAAAGCCCTTAAGATCAACCCTCTTAGGAAATCACAAGTATATAATACGATATTAGTAACTGTTAGTTGTTTTGTCCCCATTAAACACCCAGCACTAGTCCTTCTTGCGTAATTGAAACTTTGTCATCTGTCACCTACATCCTCCCATCTCTCCACCCCGAGCCTTGGGAATATTATGATAAATTTCGTAAGCCAGGTATGGAAAGACAAATAGAGCATGGTCTTGCTTATATGTGAAACCTAAAACAGCCCAGTTCATAAGGGCAAAGAATAAAATGGCAGATTTCTGAGGTTTAGTGACAAAGTTAGATTGTGCACCACCTTCTCCAGTCAGGTTTTGCATTTGTCCATGCAATATTCCAGAGAAAATATGTCATTGCCATGACTGCCTTACATTAGAGTGGTGTGTCTGTGTGTGTCTGTGGTGTGTGTGTGTGTGTCTGTGTGTGTATGTGTATGTGTGTCATGGTGTGTGTGTGTCTGTCTGTCTGTGTGTCTGTCTGTGTGTGTCTGTGTGCGGTGTATGTGTGTCTACGTGTGATTAAACCTCATGAAAAGTCTCTAATTCATCAGTGTTTCTCCAACAAGTAGAATATTCTTAGCACATGGTGATACCCATGAGTTCATAACAAATGTGTGATGTTATTCAGCCTTCTCCACCCTCTCCCAAGTCAGTGTAGAAAACCTAGAGCAGTAAACTGCAAAGAACTATGGGTAAGAGAAAATACCTCTTTTGAGTTGCTTTTTCCACATTATTTCCTCATCCTTGTCTCTTTGCCCAGATCCATTCTCTTCCATGCATACATCAGATGTCTCTCATATCCATCTCCAGAGACACTGACTTCTAAATGATACAGATTAACCACACCAGCTTCGGCTATATGTGTTAATGAGTAACCAACCCAAATTAGACATGAGGCAGGTCATGATGCTTTGCTGCATTAGGATTTAGATGCAGAGCCTTCCTTCTTTTTCTCCCTAGAAATCCTCTCAGACCAGTATCATTCAATCATAAATGGAGGTAAAGGCTGCCAGCTACAAGCCGTGTTGTCTTCTGCCTGGGACTTGGGAATCCATTGGTGAGAAGCTTATCTTCAGATCCACAGGAGTCATAGGATGACAATCCCCTTTATATAACCTTGAGTCTGCTATCCAGGCTTTGTTAAGTTTCTTTCAGTAAACTGAGAATATGTTTTTGTCCAGAGAAAGTGCACCTGTGACATTAGACTCCAGCTGAGGGAAGCAATGCTTTCTTTGTTGAGGCTTGGAAAACCTCGAGCATCCAAAGTCACAGTAGCAATAAAATGTTTTCAGGGGCAAAGAAACCAAGGCTCTTGGAGGTTGGTTGGCTCCTTGTGCATCTCAGTAACTGTGGTTTAGGTTGTTTTTGGAGGTGCTAAATGAACAAGATTGGTGGAGGACTGTTGAGTGGAAGCTTTGCACAGACTTTAAATCCATCTTAACAAGCTAGCCATTTATACTGATAAAATATAATAATAACAACAGAAAATGAAAACAATTTCAGTTACTCAGACTCTCACATTTTTCTTTTTTCAATTCCTTCTATTCCTTGTCTACAGGCATATGAAATTTTTATGTACTTGTAATTATTGCATCTTTATAATTTTAAATGCATTTCTCTCACTTAAATTATACCAGAGTTATATTATTAGCATTTTAATGGCCACATAATATCCCATCAAGCTCACTACTACACTTTATTTAACCGTCCCCTATGACACTCACACAGCCTCCAGTATTTCCCTGCTTATAAATGAGGTTTCCATGGACATCTCCAGGAATTTTCTTTGTCCTATTATCAAGTTATTTCCTTTAAAGAATTGTCCAGTGTTATTGTTCTGGTGTCAAAGAACATAACCATTTGGTATTTCTCTAGGTTCTTCTGTGCCTTTCAATATTGCATGATATCAAGCCAACCCTGATGAAAGGGCCTGTAAATATAGTACCTTATCAGGAAAGGGGGTAAGCCTACTGGACACTTGGGCACAAAGTAATGTCTGAGGCTGAACGTTGGGTCCACGTTGAACATGTTTAGAAGAAGCAATGGGTGAAGAGAAAACTCGTTCTAATTTTGCTGTTAGCCATGGACAATACTGCACTCTTTCTTCTGCCCCTGTCTCTCTGCTTGTAAGTAAGCAGAAAGTATGGAAAGGAAGTGCCAGACATCATAAGTTCTCTCTTTATATGCTTTACTTTCTTTAACACATACTTGAGCTTTTATGTGCACGTATCATTGGATTTGGGGCCGACTCTAAATCCATCACTATCTCCTTTAAAGACACTTAAGTACATCTGCAAAGATGCCTTTTTCCTAACCAGGTCCCATTCACAGACTCCAGTTGGACATACCTTTGGGGACCTATCACTCAACCCATTACCCAGGGCAACTCCTTTGAGAAGGGGTTTTGTGTGTGTGTGTGTGTGTGTGTGTGTGTGTGTGTGCGCGCGCGCACGCGCGGGTGTGTGCGTGCATGTGTGCACGCGCGGTGGGGAAGAGCTTGGTGGAAAACAAATAAATATGTTCATAATAGGAAGGCAGGCTACAACTCATTTTCCAACAGAATGGGAAGTGATTAGACCCTTGTTTCTGTGTGGGTTTGCAGGACTGCCTGACTCCAAGGGTGATTGAGACATGAATAAACAGCACTTCTGATCCACTAGGAGCATATGCTTGAGCTAATTTTGACCCATTTGGGGAGCTGTACATTACCTGGAGTAGTGTTAGAGCATTCACGTTCAATACTAGGCAGCAGAGCCATCTTCTCCACTCCTCCTAATTCCACTCTGTCCAAGGCCCCAGACATACCAGTTTCCACCAGGGACCTCACAATGCTCAGCATCTTCAATCCCGAGTCTTGGTGGTAGAATCATCCCAAATTTCCTAGGACCACTGGGTCTGTAACATGCCAGGGAGGGATTGGTTTAAACACACACACACACATACACACACACACACACACACACACACACACACACACACACACAAGTAATATCAGTTTCTTGGGGGCACTTACTGCTCTGGGTGCAGAACAGAGCATTCTTCAAAAGTTGAATGATGGGAGGAGTACTGCTGTTCCTCAGAGCACTAAGCCCACTGGCTGAAGTTCCTCATCAGTTCCAGCAAGGGGATTCAAATCCCTTTGTAAGATAAACAGTGCGGAAAGAGGGAGAAACACCCAAATTCTAGTGGTGATTCACCCAGGATAAGGAAACTGGAGGCTAATCATCTTCCTATTATCCCTTGTGTGTTCACTCTCTCTGTCTCTATCTATCATCTATTTAATGTGGTGGTATTGTGTCCCCTGATACATTGTGCACCCTAAAAAACTTATCTGGGGTCAGAGAACAGAACAGCCACTAGATAGTCATAGAGGCCAGAAAATGGTGGCATACACCTTTAACCCTATCACTTGGGAGGCAGAGATCCATCCAGATCTTTGTGAGTTCAAAGCCACACTGGAAACAGCCAGGCATGGTGACACACACCTTTAATCCCAGGAAGTGATGGCAGGAAGCAGAAAGTTATATAAGGCGTGAGGACCAGGAACTAGAGGCTTTTTAGTCTTTTTAAGCTTTTAGGCTTTTAGCAGCAGTTCAGCTGAGATCCATTTGGATGAGGACTCAGAGGCTTCCAGTCTGAGGAAACAGGATCAGCTGAGGAATTGGTGAGGTGAGGAAGCTGTGGCTTGTTCTGCTTCTCTGATCTTCCAACATTCACCCCAATAACTGGCTCTGGGTTTGTTTTTATTAATAAGACTTTTTAAGATTTATGTTGCAATCTATCATCTATCTATCTATCTATCTATCTATCTATCTATCTATCTATCTATCTATCATCTGTCTTTCTCCCTCAAAAGCATGTAGTTTGTTAGTAATTGGAGCAAAGAAGTATTCACATGTGGGTGAAGGAATGTGAAGATTTTAGATGAAACACCAGGGCTTGGAGCTTCATCTGAGCAGAAACCAACTCGCTGTTCTTGGCTGAGATAACCCCAAACTGTTGATTCAGTGAGATTTGGATGGTAATATTCAAGTTCTCACACAAATGTGTTCATACAGGGCTTTTGCTTTAGCATCAAAGTTATGCCCATTGGTAACCAAATTATCTGTAATAACTAAAACAACAGACAGTCACACATATAATATCCAAGCTTGTATTAGCATGCGAGGGCTGCCTTCCCAAAGCAGCACATGCTGGATGGCTTTCAACTATAGACATATGTTCTACCAACTCTGTAGACTGGAGTCCCAAAGTCAAGGTGTCCAGGCATTGCCTGATTCCTCTGAGAGTACTAGGGAGAATGTACATCATGCTTTCCTTTTTATTAATAGAATAGTACTTTTATAAAAAAATTATTTACATGTTTAGTGTGTGTGTTCATGTGTTAGCTTATGTGTATGTGTATGTGTATGTGTGCATTTGTGACATGATACATGTGAAGAAGTCAGAGGACAAAATATAGAAATTGATTACCTCCTTTACAATGTGAATCCCAAGGATAGAACTCAGGTTATCAAGTTTGGCAGCAAGTGCCTTTTCCCACTGTGCCATCTTGCCAGATTAGTAGTTTTTAAATATATATATTTTTTATTTTTAGAATTTCATACATGTATATACATGTAGATAATATATATATTTTTTATCGTATTCACCCCTCCCCATAATTCCTCCCAGATCTATCCCCTACTCTTTCACCCTCTTCCAACTTCATGTCCTCTCTAATGCGATAAATCCATGGGGGTCTGATTAAGGAGTATCAGGAAAATTTATTAGGGTAAATTGAGGAAATACACTCAGGAATACAGAACGGAGTAGACAGCTGAAGTCATCCTCTGATGAGCCCAGGAGCAAATCCACCTGGCAGGTCGATCACACCAGGAAGCAGGCAGCAGGGAGAAGGGGCTCATGACCCTTCTCCATTTCCTTTTAAGAGGTCATATACAACAGCAAGAAGCACCACCTCCTTCAGGCCCTATAGCCCAAGGTCATGGGCAGAGCAAATACCACTACATTTCCCCTTTTGATCTAAATAAGAAGGTTCTAAACTTAATGCAAACTATATATAATAAGAACGATTATCAAGTATTGTCCAGGAAAAACAAAGGGTAATAACATAAACAAAAATGGAAGTACGACCAACAAGAACAACATCAAATAAGAAAGACATGTTAAATGTCCAGAAATGTCCAGATCATAGGTAAATGGCAAATTACCGAGGTTATTCCAATAACTGTCCTATCCTGAAGATTCTAACTCTAGTACTTAATATGTTCTAGCTAAGATATGAGAAGATTGTTACTGTAACTATCTAGTCTTCAACTCCATCGAAGACTTGAGAAGGAACAAAATAATACCAGAGAAAATGGAAAATGCAAGCAAGCAATTTCTGAAATTCTTACAAGAATAGGCAGAGACAACTGGCAACCTGGACGGCCACCTAAAGTTTCTCAGCATCATTGGGGCATCCAATTTGGCTACATGCCTAGAATATCTGACAGACCATTTATCAAAAGCAGGAATTTTGAA
The DNA here is from genome assembly GCF_007827085.1 of Peromyscus californicus insignis. Taxonomy (NCBI): domain Eukaryota; kingdom Metazoa; phylum Chordata; class Mammalia; order Rodentia; family Cricetidae; genus Peromyscus; species Peromyscus californicus. The sequence continues at coordinate 136,512,341 of NW_026294595.1, read as the reverse complement.
AGACCATCGTACCCTACCTTGGCAAGGTTCAGTAGTCACTTTTCTTTGTGTCCTGCTTGTCCAGAAAGGACAGTGTCATACTGTCAGCATTTGAGGTGAGGGAAGTTCTTTGCCCAGCAGGCCATTTTGTACCAAGAAAAAGACAAACTTCCAAGTGAAAATGTCTTAGAGGACCAACATTCTCTCGGGGTCAAATCAGTGCTTCCAGGAGCAACTGTGTCTCACATCAACAGAATTTTAAGTTATCAAAACATTTAAATTCCATATTCTCTAGGTCTATGAAGTGTTTAAAGATTACCTTTTCATCTGATATATGTTTCTGTAAATCTGGAGAACCTAACTAACATAACTATAGAAATGACAAGCATGGGTGACTATAATTCTGTAAATCTTATCTACCTAAATAACCTAAGGACTAAGGCTACACATTAACAAGGTAAACACTCTGTAAGCAGATGTACCATAAAAGTACAATGACCTCAAAATTGTGACAATACCCAAAATATCTTAAACAGAGTTAGAAATGTATAGTGCAATATGCAATGTGACAATATCCTTAATATGTATCATTATACAAAATATCCTAAACAGAGGTAGAACTTACATACAGTATGACAAATATAATTTTACATTTGTATCAATATAAAAAATATTTCAAACAGGAGTAGAAATATATGTACAATACAACAAATACGGTTTTGTATTTATAACAATATACAATTTATCTTAAATAGGAATATAAGAATAGTTTACATTTGTATCAAATATACAAGAATCCATATCAGTGCAAATTATCCAAGGCTGATAGTATGCTAAATCAGTTTACTAGTAGATACAATAATCTACCTTAATATACTATACCTATCCATTCCCCCTTTTCTTTACTAAAGGAGAATACTGAGTCTAAATTTTATTGTTTCACCCCCTACCCTATAACCATTCATCAATAACCCTGAGAAGAATGAAACCTTTGGGAGAGGGGAGTCATTTTCTTAGAATAACTTTCTGCTGTTTAGGGGGAGATGGTATCTCTGTGGGGTCCTGTAAGAAAGCTTAGATAGTTAGGTCTCAATACAACTAGCTGTAGAGTCTGAAGCCAGTCTCAGAATAATGGGTAAGATTATCTGAGATTCTGGCTAGAAGTGTAGTATGATGGACCATCTCATCTTAGAACTGTCCTGAAGAGTTTTTAGTCCAAGGCTGATCATTGAGTAATGTTCTTAGGTACAATAGCATCTTTCCGGACCAAGTAGAATTATTGTTGTGGGGGTCCGTCTTCCTTCTGGAGAGTTCAGAGATTGCTATTGGGAAGACTTATTTTTCACCAGTGGAAAACTTGAACATTATTAATATCAAAATGGAAAGTTTGAATCTTAAGATGACATGCCACTACACCTCTCATTTTGTTTTTTATAACCTACTGCTAGTATTTTTAAATACGTTCCCTTTGTTCAAAAGAAATACAAAATACTTATATTCCATATTAGTCCACATCAGATTACTTATAACTTACTCACTATGATAAAGGGAGTCAATGTCAATTTCTTAACTCCTCTTATTACCAGCCTTGGCATCCTTTGGCTTGTAGCCACATCACTCTAGTTTCTGTCTTCATCTTCACATGCCTCTCTCCCATGCATCCTTCTCTTCTGTGCCTACTCTCTTCTTTATTTGAATTCTACTTGTATTGAATGAGGGACCTCCCTGATGGCTTCATTTTAACTTCACTACCCAGAAAGACCTCACTCCCAAAGCCTATAGTTCAATTCACAGTGAATCTCCATTCTAGCCATGCCCTTCAGGCTCACTGTAGGGTTTGTCCTAGCAGACAACTGTGTGTAAGTGTGCAGAACAACTTCCTTTATCTTCAGCCTCCCTTGCTTCCATCCACACACTTGTTACTGCTGCCTCTGGCCAAGACATAAACCACTCATCAGTGACAAGTTACACAGTCCCACCTGGGTTTGCTTGTCCCTTTAAAGATATGAACCTGTCACTTACACAAAGCTTGGGCAGCAGGGGAGTGACCAGCATCTTGGCCACATACCCTAAGGAGACCAATACACCCACTTGGGTCATCTTAGGCCCCAGTCTACCCTCTACCTGCTTATCTGTGCATCTCTGTTGGTCCCTGACTGATACTTCACTGCCAGAAGAATTGAGAAGAGAGATGATAGGTAATTGCACTCAAACAAAAGCTAAAAATAAAGATTAATTCTAAGGGGCTTGGAGAGAGGAAGAATAAGGGTAGGGTAGAGGGGAGAAGGGAGAAAAGACAAAAGGAAAGGAGTCCTCCACGGACTGGCTCCCTAGCCTCGAGTTCTAGGGTTTACATCCAAACCAGGTGTGGATGGGTGAGAGAGTGTGGAGAGGAGTAACAGTGGTGGGAGGCCACAAAGCTCTGAGAGAAGGAGATAGTTTGCATCAGATTGATGCCAAGACAAGGAAAGTTCTGTTTTTCCCCAAAACTCTAACTCTTGCTGTGCTAGTAGCTGTAGGTACCTGGGAAGTCACTGATCTGGCAAATTAGATGCATATGCAACCGAGCTTGGGCCTTATTCCACTCCTGGTGAATGGGCTCTACTGCATCTTTACACCTATTGGGTAAGACTGAACTACGTATAGTTCTGGGGCTCACACAGTACATGTACATAAAGGCCATAACAATAAAAAATAGGCTCATCATAGACATCATAGTCTCTTCCTGTAGGCTCCCTTCATGGGAAGACCAGTCATTCATTCATTAACCTGTTTCATTTCTTCATCGTTTAGTGAACACCTCCTTTGTACAACAAACTGTCCTAGGCAGCTGGGTACATCAGTGGACCAACTAGACACCAAATTCTCTCCTCCAGGAGGTCATACTTCAGAGATTTTCCAAAGGCAAAGAAGGCAGACCAGTGGAGTGTTGAATAGCCTCCACTTCTGCCACTCCAAGACCAGATGGGGTCTCCTCTAGCTAGGATAGTTCCTTCCATGATGAAAATATGCTATGGACAAGAGTGATAGAATGGACAGTCCTAGCCTAAGTTCCATCTAGCCTCATTGAATGCCAACACAGTCTTCAGCTGAGACCCTGGGACCCTTCTCCATCTGGGTAATCTGCATTGTCTCTGTTCTTACCTGATTTAAACATTGATTCTGAGGGTAAGTTGATTGCCATATCCTGGTCTTTCATTTATCAAATGTAAACTACATATTGATTACTGACAAGGTTCATTCCCCAGTGTATTTCTTAATCATTTGTACCCTGTTTCTGGAAAGGCTTCAGACTTCCGTTCTTCATTGTAAGGATGGAATCCTCACAAAAGAGATGAACATGATGTGTTCTGTAGTCTTCAGTGTGTATCTAAGCCAGACTCCTCTAATTGTCAGTTCTGCCACTTAAACCAGAACCTTCCAAAGGAAAAATGCTGTGAGCCATGTCTTTTGCTTAAAAGTGTCTAGTATCTGCATTAAAACAAAAATTAAAAATTAATAGACAAATTAATTTTATCATTTCACTTACCATATCAAATAGTGCCAGTTATGTCATTAATATAAAATATAGATGAGAAATTTTACATGCTAAGATTTAAAAATGCAGTGTACATTTTACAGCCATCGTACATTTGAACAGAAAATAAATAACCACACTGAATGATTGGTGGGAACATTTCCATGTCCTCATTTGTACAACGGGAACACAAATGTCTGCTCTAGTTTCATGAGGACAAAAATGATGTTTTTGTGTAAAGACCATGGACACCCTTTAAGGGATCAATGCATGTCTAGCTCTTCCTATCTTTGTACTATTTAACCTTTTGAGAGTGTCAATAAGGGTCAGTGTTAGCCTCAACATTTAAATAAGCTTTTAAAACCTGATAGATAGTAACTTGTTAATTGCCTTTATTAGATGATGTTTCCTCTGTTATTTTTACCTTAGTGTTTCCATGAAGATTACTCTTTGTGATGGGCCAAATTATTTTCCCTTCTCAAAAGCTATAGAGAAGCCTGATACCTTGTCTTCATTTGAAGAGTCTTTATGGCTATAATGAAATCATAATTATATCATGATGCCAGATTATGGATTAGGTTTGGCCCCAAGATGATAACCTTCATCTCTATAAGAGTAGGGAGATGCAAAGACAGACACATGGTGGAATAGCCATGTAACAAGAGAAGCAGAACTATGAATGATGCTTCAGAGAGGCAAGGGATGCCAAGAATTGCTGGCAATCATCAGGAGCTGAGAAGAGGCAAAACAGAATCCTTCTCTCTAGCCTTCAGAAAAAGCCTGGTTGTATAGACACTTAGATTTCAGAGTTCTATAATCCAGAACTTCCAGAAAATAGATTTCTGTTGGTTGACAGCACCTGTATGTGGCCATTTATCACAGTGACCAAGGCAATGACCAAGTTCTTAGCTTGTTGCTGCCCTTCCTCTCCTCCTACATATGCCTTATCTCATGCCACCTGAGCTTTAGCTTCTAGCATTTCTTATTTCTGTGCTACTCTAGGTTACCCATACTTTATATTCCATGAAAACTAGGCTCTTCTGCAGAGTTCTAGTCCCTGGCTTATCAGTAGGAGATGTCGGACTAGGGAAACTGGTCAGTCTGCAAGATTCTGAGCTTCATGTGACATCCAGTCATGGAACATGTTTCTGGACATCAGTGTAGTCTTTGGCATGAGCCTAAACTTCCTTGTGGTATACTATTGGTGAAATTATTAAGGCCACTCTGCGTAGTTAAAAGGATTTTTATTTAATGGCGTAACTTACAAATGAAGGGATAGGTAGCTTGAGGGTTCTGGGGAAGACGCAGCAGTAGTCCAGCGATATTCTCTGGAGAACACTCCTCCGTCCACCTCTAGCGTCCAGGCTCCCAGCAGCAAGAGAGCCCTGCACTTCCCCGCTCTCGGGTCTTCGGGGGCCCTCCCTTGGCCCCGCCTTGTAGGCGTGATAGTTACCAAAGCCTCAATGGGGGTTGGAACTTCCAGACCAAAGCTGGAATGGCTACCCACTACAGTATACCTAATGGGTGGTCTGGCCAAGGAGATCTCCAAGGGCTTCGTGGGTGAGCCTCACGAAATGATCATTATTTGAGCTGAGCCTCATAAAATGATCAGGTGGCTTATTAAAAAGGAAGAGAAAGGATAAAGGCACAGCCTCCATTGTGTTAGCAGAGAATAGAAAACACGAAAGAGGGTAGAGCAACTAGCAGCAGGAAAGATAAGGTCCCAGAGGGCCAGAGGATGTCAGGACAGGAGTGTGGCTACCCTGCCTGTTGTTGCCTTATATAGCTAATAAGAATGCAAGCAGGAATTGGAGCTTTGCTCCAAAGTGAATTGAAATCATTGTACAGCATTCCGTTCTTCAACAGTAAGTGTTCAGCTCTCTCCCAGTATAGTTTGGTAGAAATTTCAGGCAAGGTCTTGGCCACCTTTCTTTTTTCTACGGGAGTAGGTGTGAGGTGACCTTTTCACTATAGCACAAACATTATCATGATGACAGCTGTAAGACTATATCAAAGGAAGAAGAAACATGATCCCACAGCCCAATAAATAAAGCTGTTGGAAACCATTGCTCCTATGGAAGAAGATGTTATTCACAGCTATTGCAGTGCACAGTGGATCTGATAACACACTTTCCTTAGCTTGGTGTTGTGTCAAAATCCCCTTGACTCATATTGCTAGTCTTTACATTATTTGGTGACTGAAATAGTTTGTCATGTTGACAGACCCTAATCTACTTACCCATTCCTCTCTTATTGGATAGAGTTACCCTAGCACGGATGATGCTCGTGTCTCTGTAACTAGGGAATCAAGGGCTGACAAAGCTGAGGCAGCCACAGTCGGCCTGAATTATGCATAGGGCCAGGATTTCTTCCACTGAATTTCAGGGCAGGGGTGGCTCTCACACATGGTGAATCAGAAGGGAGTTTTTAATGTGAATAGGATAGAGCAGTGTATTCGTTGCTTTAACAAATAACTACATACCTAGTGACAAATCAGGATTTATTTCTAACACTTTTAGAAGTCAGAGCCCAAATCCAGGTGTCAATGGGACTATTTTTTTTCCTAGAATTTGTTTTTTGACTTCCTCATAGTACCTAGTCCAGCCTTTGACCCTTGGCTTCTCTTGACTTGTGAATAAATCATTCCAATCTGTCTCCATCGCTAGCATCTTGCCTCCCTTCCAGAGGTTTCATTTCTCCCCTGGAGGATGCTTGGCATTGGATTAAAGCTCACCTGCACTGGGACACTCTCATCAAAAATCCATAACTTACTAGATATTCTCATGTGGTTATTTTTCTAGATAAGTGGTAGAGAATTCTGCAAAGTCGTAATAGAAATCCTATTGCGTTTATACTGTACCTGCAATAAATTCAAAGATTAACTTAGAAAGAATTGATACTTTTACCAGATTGAATTTCTTATGGCTTCATAAAATCTTCTCCATTTCTGAGTAGGATTTTGTAGTTTTATTCACATCATTTCTTCACATAGGTACTTCCCGTTTCTTGTTAAGCTTGTGCCTAGATTTTTTCTGTTTATTTTATTTATAAAATTTTCTTTGTACTACATCTTCAGACTGATTGCTATTTCCATTGCATTTCTTGTTTATTTTGTGATGCTATTAGCTTTTTATATTAATTTTGTAACCAGCCACTTTGGCAAATGCTTCCATTTCTTTTCTAATATGTTTTACAGCTGATTCACCATGGCTGACTTGCAAACAATAATGATTTTTTAAACCTTCTTTTTAACAATAAGAATGCCTTTTATATCAACCTCTGGTTTAATTGCTTTGGCAATTATATCTGGAATAGAGGACATTTCCTCTTGTCCTGAATCTAATGGAAAATGCTTGGATTATTTCAACATTAAGCATGAGGGAAGATTTAAATATAAGATAGCTTTTTCTTTTATCATGTTAAAAACTAGTCATTTATTTCCATTTTACCAAACCTTTTATCAGGGATGAATGCTGAATTTCTTTAAAAGCTTTTTTAAAAAGGTATCTATTGATATTCATCTAGCAAATATTTGGTGAATAGTGGAGGCAGGAAGTAAAGTCTCTATCTTCATGGTAAGTGATGGTGCTTGGCTAGTGGGGAGCAAATTTTCAAAGAACACAGTCCACTTGAGAAGGAAGTTTCTCAGAGGGGCGACATCTACAGAGGAGTTTGGTATGCAGAGCCTTGTGGAGTCTGGGAAATACATCAAGCAATGAGATCAGAAAAGATCAGGAGATTGTCTGTTTAACTTTATAATGTGATGAAAGATGGATACACATTTCCTGGCACCCAAACATCTCACACAACCAAAATAAGTCTTCACAAATTGCCATGCAATGTTATTCTATTAGATTGCTCAGTTAAACAGAATTTAATTTTGAACTTTCACATCCATATACTTAAGTTATGTTTGGCGGAGGAATTTTTGAGCCAATTTTTGCAAATGTCTACCTAGCCTGTTGGACTGGCTTTACAGGGGGTTCCTGAGTTATCTGTCCCATTCCATGTCCCAGCACCATTTCACTAATGTAGAAATCCCGTGGTTTTCTTATTTTTAAAGGACTAGAACTATGCCCTCAGAAAAAGTTGATATGAAACTTTGAAAGGCTCTCAAGTGACTTGACTTCCTTATGTTTGTGTTTATTTTGTGGTTGATTTATTTGGACTTTCCATTTGCCTTCAGGAAAATTTGTTAGTTTTTTTTCAGGATTTTTAAAAGAACAACGATAAGATTGAGCAAGTATTATTGTTCACTATCATTTTAACTTGTCTTTCTTATTATTTGCTGTTGTTTCATAAATAATTTTGTAGGTGTGTTTTAAATTAAGTTTCTTAAACTACTGTTATAATAACATTTACCTTTCATAAGAGGGCAGTTTATCACGGGATATCATCCCCCTTCTCAGTATAAGGCTGAAGAACCACTACCAATACCAAGATAAAAAGCATATCTAACATACATAAAGGTTCCCTGTGCCTTTTGTAATCAACCCCTCCCTCTTTCTGACCCTGGAAACCATGGCCCTGATTTCCATCCCCAAAGTTTTTCTCTTCCTAGAACGTCATGAATGGCATCCCTATGTACACAGCTTTTTGAATCTGTTTCTCTCCTGAACCATAGTAGTCTCAAGGTTTATCCAGGTTGTTAAATGTGTCCATGATATGTTGCTTATCTGCTGAGTGGTTGTCCATTGTACACATGTACCACAGTCATTTATTCATGGGTGAATTTATTCATTAACTATGAATCTGACTGATATGGATAATAGTGTAAAAGTCTTTGAGTGGCCATCTGTTTTATTTCTCTTGGATAAACACCCACAGCTGGGTTTCCTGGGTCACCTAGAATATATATCTTTAACTTGATAGGAATCTGCCAGATTGTTCTCCTAAGCAACTGCATCGTTTCACATTCTCAGTAGCTGTACACAAAAGTCCCAGTGGCTTCCCATGCTGCTGGTGACTTTGCACTATCCTCACCACTCACTTGGATTGTATCTGAATGTGACTGGGTCAGGGGTAAGATGGATCATTGATGTAACATAAAAAGAGCTTTTAATAAAAACCCCAGAGTCAGATATTGGGGTAAACACTGAAAGATCAGAGAGACAAAGGAACAGATCACTGCCACATCTTACCTCTAGGACTCCTCAGCCTGAAAAGGCTTTCAGTTCCTGTCTTCTCTTGCCTTCTCCACCCAACCATCACTTCCTTCCTAGTGCTGGGATTAATGGTATGTGTGCTTCCCAAATACTGGGATTAAAGCTGTGAGATCTCAAGTGCTGAGATTAACGGCATGTGACTCCCAAGTATTGGGATTAAAGATGTGTGCCACCACTGCCTGGCTCTGTTTCTCTCCTAGACTGAGTCAATCTCATGTAGTCCAGGGTGGCTTTGAATTCATGGAGAGCCAGATGGACCTCTGCCTCCTGAGTGCTAGTATTAAAGGTTTGTGCCACCACTGCCTGGCATCTATGTTTAATCTAGTGGTTTTTTCTGTTCTCTGATCTTCAGGAAAATTTGGTTACAGTACACAATATATCACCACACATTGAGGTCTCATTTTTAGTGTCCCTGGTGACTGAATGTTAGAACTGTTTTGTATGCTAATCTTATGTGTTTTTTCTACATTTTCTTTGAAGAGTTTGTTTGGATCTTATATCAGTTTTTTAAAGTTGTAATTTAAATCTTCATAATACTGAATGCCGTTATTATTACTATTATTATTATTATTTAAGATTTTTATATATTTGATCAATTCTTTCCCCTCACCCAGCTCCACCCAGATCTTCTCCACCTTCCTAATCACTGAACTTCATGATTTTCTCTCTCTCCCTCTCTTTCTCTCTCTCCTCTCAATCTCTCTCAAAACAATCAAAACAAACATACAACCAAAAAAAAAGACAAAAAACACCAAATCAAAACAAAAAGCAGACAAAAAAATGGGGAGTCTGTTTTATGTTGACCAACTCCTCCTGGCCATGGAGTGTGCTCTGGAGTATGGTTGATATAGCTAGTGACACTCCATTGGAGAAATTGTTTTTAAATGTTCTTCCCTTTCCCAGCAAGCATCAGTTGCAAATAGCTTCCTGGTTAGGGGTGGGGCTTTGTGTTCACTTCCCCTTCTTTGTGCTGGAATTTTTGTCTGGTTTGAACTTGTGCAGGTCTTATGCATGCTGGCACAGTCTCTGTGAGTTTATATGTGTCTCACCCTTGTTATGTCTGGAAGACACTGTTTCCTTGAAGTCATCCACCACATTTGGCTCTTACAATCTTTCTAAACCTTCTTCCACATAGATCCCTGAGTCTTGAGGGAAGGAGTTTGATAAAGACCTCCTACTTAGGGCTGAGTTCTCCAAAGTCTTTCCCTCTCTGCACATTGTGCAGGAGTGGGACTCTGCATTAAGTATCTCTACTGGAAGAAGAAGCTTCCCCATGAGGGCCTAGTGATGATGCTATGATCTCTGTGTATATGAGTATGTCATCAGGAGTCACTTTACTGCAACATTTGTTTAGCAGAATAAAAGTGTTAGATTTTCCATAGTCCCATGACCTCTCTAGTCTCAGTGTCTTGTCCACTTTAATAGTGTCTAGTATGGATTACATCCCATGGAATTGAGTGAGCTTTAAATTCAATCAAAAAGTGGTGGGTTACTGAATTCTTTTGAGAAATCGTTAATGTATATTCACTATACAGAATGATGAGTTTTATTGTGACATTTTTTGCTAATTTTTAAATTAAATATTAGTTGGTACATAAAATAAATGATTTTATGATGATAATTTCATACATATATGTGATTATGCTTTGCTCTTACTTGCCCACTGCTCTTCTCTGCCCCCTTTTGTTAGCCCCTTCCTCCTCTTAAATAAGACTTTCTGCTATCATGCCATAATATCCCATCATCATCTCTTGCCTCCCTGCCCCACACTCTGCATATCAGAAAGTTCAGATGTCCCCAAACTATTTCTGGGTATGTCACTGGGACATTTTCATGCAAATATATCATGTACTTTGACCTTATTCACTCTCAATTAACTAGGCCTATCCCTACTTCCCCACTCTTGCTGGTTCCTTCCTCTTCTCAAATAGCCCCTTTCTACTTTATTTATATACAGTATCCTTAGATGACCAGGAGTTTTGTTGTTTATTTGTTATTATGTGTGAGTACTATCACGTGTATTAGCATACAGCACTTAAGCTACCTCCCTTCCTTCTGCTATTCTGTTCATCTCTAGTGATGTCCCCTATCATACTACTCACGTGAATGTGTTTTAATCCTCCTTTCTTCATCAATCTGACTTGACAAATGCCAGTTTCTGTTAATCTTTCAAATAATCAACTCTTGGACCTTTTCATTCCATAAATTTTCTTCATTGTCTCTATTTTCAATTTCTGTTCTTTTGTGTTTCTTTTTGCCTTCTTTGATAATTTTTCTAATTTCTTCTTCTGAAAGCTTCATATAGGTATAGGTGTTCTCTCTGTCTCTGTCTCTCTTTCTCTGTCTCTGTGTCTCTGTCTTTATCTCTCTCTGTGTATGTCTGTCTGTATGTCTGTCTGTCTGTCTGTCTGTCTGTCTCTCTCTCTCTCTCTCTCTCTCTCTCTCTCTCTCTCACACACACACACACACACACACACACACACACACACACACACACACACACATTTCTGTCTCTGTCTCCTCAGACCTGGAGCTTTGCATATGCTACCCAAGAGCTCTGTTATGAACCCATTCCTCCAGCTCTCAGTTTTGTTTTAGTTTTACAGCATGGGTATTGTATACTGTGAGTTTCCTTTAGATCCTACTTGGGTTGTATCCCATATTGGGCATAGTCATACCTGCTGCATTTTCATTTACAAACAATTCACTATGTTGTTATCTCCCTAGTATCTTTGTCTTTGATTTATGGATTTTAAGTAATATTTCTATGAAGATTCAAAATACTGACTTTCTAGATGTATCTCTTTCGTTGGTTTTTAGTTTAAATAGAGTGTAGTCAGAAAGCATATCCCCCTTGATCATGGTTCTTTTCGAGTCATGAAATTTGGATTGTAATACAGTGTAGGTTTTCTCTTGGTGACTTTGCTCAGTGCACTGGAAAAGACGCACATTTTACCATTGACAAGTGAAGTCACCTAAAATTAATGTGGTACAATTGGTTTACAGTATGGCTCTGATCTTCTCAAATGTAAGGATTTTCTCTTGTTTACTCTAACAAATTTCAAATGCAATTGTGAAGATTTCTGCTCTATGTTTTGCTTTCTACACTTTCAATGCTGGGCATCCTTGTATTGCTTTATGTAGCACAGTTACTATGTGCACTTACATACTTTATATTCCTATTCATCTTTTCAGTTGTTAGCTCCTGCATACTATTGCCTGCAAAGTTTTGTTTTAACAACCTTGGATATTACTTTTAATTTATTCTATCATAACTTCTCCTTTGTGAATTTCTCTTTTTGCTTACATAAGAATTTTATTATAACTTTTCCATCAATATTTTGATTTACACATTTTCAATAATTTATCTTCATTCTTTTGCTTGTAATGAGGCAATGAAATGTGCAGTTTTTGGCAGTATTTCTTACATTTTTGGATGAGACACAATAGTTCTTTTTTAAAATTTCTGGAACAAATTGTGATTTTGATTTCTTTGAATCAAATTTGATTGTATTTATTTGTGTGTTTCTACTTTTCTAAACTTATCAAGTGTCAGTCAGATATTTTCTGGATTGTTTTTAGAATTAAACATCTTTTCTTTAAACCCAACTACCAGAATCATGATGGCAGCTGTAGACAATAGAAGAAAAATGTATGTCACCATATTTTAATAACACTTTACTTATAAAAATAAAGGAATGCTGGCTTTGGTCCCTGGGCCGTGCTAAACACTGAAACAAAGAAATCAATTATGTTCTAACTTGAATTCTTAGTTCTCTTCTGTTTCCTTTATTTTTTTATTCTGAAGCTAAATAAGAAAACAAAATAAAATATAACTACAATGTTGTGATTTTCAAAATAAAAAAAAACAGCATTATTGTTTCATACTTTACTACATAAGGACACTTTCACATATTATTGTAAAAAGAAGTTTCTGTCCTATCAGCAACTTCCAAATACCCAGCAGCTGCTTCCCAAATTACCACACAGTGACTGATATTAATTATAAATGCTTGGCTGGTAGCTCAGGCTTACTACTAACTAGCTCTTACACTTAAATAACCCATAATTCTTATTTATATTTAGCTACATGGCTTGGTACCTTTTCTCAATATGGCATTCTTATCTTGCTTCCTCTGTGTCTGGCTGGTGACTCCCAACTCTGCCCTTCCTCTTCCCAGCATTCTTAGTTTGGTTGCCTTGCCTATACTTCCTGTCTGGCTACTGGCCAATCAGCATTTTATTAAACCAATTCAAGTGACAAATCTTTACAGTGTACAAGAGGATTATTCCACAGCAAAGTATATGTTGTATCTTGAATGATTCCACAGTTTCAGATTATTTATCTCTTTTTCCAGTTACATGACTTCCAGCAGCCTGTTAATGCCTTATAGCATACGAAATTGTTAAGGGCTCAGTGTGTGCAAGTAACTTTTTCATGTGACCTTACTCTTGATTTTAGTTCAGTTTTTTGTTGTACAGTTATAGTTCAATTTCAGACCAATGAGTATTGAGATTTAGTAGATCTATCAGTGGTATGGTCTGATTGTATCTCCCCATACTCAAATGTTGAAACTCAGTCACTGATATAACACTTAAGAGGTGAGGCCTTCAAGATAAGTCATGAAGTATTATTATCTCATAGGTCGGACCAGTACTTCTGAAAGTGATATGAAGGAGTTTTTTGCTCCTGCTTTTATGTGAGGACTCAATAAGAAGAGACATACTGGTAGTAGAAGACTAGACCTCATCCAAGGTGCACCACCTACATCCTCAGCCCAGGTTCTACACCTATGAAGACATGAATTTCTATTGTTTGTCAATCACCCAATTTCTAGTCTTTTGTTATAGCAGCAAGACAGATGGAGGTGATTGCACAGATCTTCTTTTTCCTTCTTTCATGATTTCATTGAAAGGTCAACTGATCTTTAATGCTGTCTGATTTATAGTTTTGGGGATCAGACCAAGGGCCTCATGAATTTAAGCAGGTATCATAATATTTAATGTATTCTTAACATGAAAAAGGATTTCAAGATACATTTAACACAAAGGGTCCAATTTCCCATCAAAAGGAAGGTGAGCTATCTTACTTTTATATCTTTAAGATTCCCTACATACATTTCCTAATTTTGTTACTAGCAAAATAGTTATTTTATCTTAAGAACCTCAAGAAAACATCATCTTATATATTAATACATCTTTCTCAAACAAAAAATGCCCATGGGTTCTACTGAATTAATTCCATTTTAGTCACCTACTATGTAGTCATAGAATCCTGAAATTTCTGTTCTGTTCCACTGAATTATTACTTGTTCTTGGGCTAATGATATACTTTTATTGTCACGTTAAAGAGAAATGGTATCTCTACCTACTTTTCATAGCTTTCTGGGTATTCTTGCACATGGAGTCTTTAACATAGACTTTAAAGTCACTTGGAAGTTAATCTTATGAATGAATGTCAAGAAGATTGTGAATGAAATTCTTATCAATCTAGATATTGGCTTTAGAAATATTGATATGTTTACAATTGTAAGTCTTATCATTCAAATGTGTGGCAATTCCTTATTCTTATTTTAGATTATTGCTATTGATTTTCTACTCACATCAATTCTAGCCAAATAAAAAATTGCTATATGAATTACAATAGTTTTATAAGTTGTCTCAAAGTTTCTAAAGTTTATAATCACACTGTTAGCCAATACATTCACATATGTCTATTCTGTTTTTGTATTTTTCCTGAGTTATTTTTCTTATTGCTTAATGCATTTGGTTTAAGCCACCAAAATAATACGAAGTAGAAGCAGAAATGATAGCCACTCATGCCTTTCTTAGTCATGATCTTAAAACAGATAGCTTCAACATTTTACACCTTAACATGACATTTACTGAAGATTTTTTTAAAGCATTTTTATTCAGTACCCATCAACTCCTATTTTAGTTAAAGTTTTCATTAAGTGTGTTTACTAGATTCTATCAAACATATCTTGGAAAATGCATCAAGGAGGACGTCTGTGACAAATAACCAAGGTGTCTCAACTCAAATTGGCTTAGGCTTTTACACAGATTATGTGGGCCGAAGGCCAACTTGATAGACGATCTCAAACTACGTCATCAGTACCTGATAACTCTTATAGACTGTCACTGTTGCCACTTGAGGGGCTGCAGCAGTTCTAAAACCCATGCAATTCATTTCAAATACAGTGGTAGGGAAAGAGAAAGGTGTACTTATGATTCCTGAAGAATGCCATTGCATTTCACTCATCATAACACTGTCCTGGGCTCATGTCTGAATAAAAAGCCTTGTTACCAGGGGGAATATAATATGCTGGTTGGCTCCAATGTAGATCACAAGCCCTGCCCTTAGTTGGGTAGAAGACCTTCCTGTCTACATTTGCTGAGAGGAAAGGGGCGGGTACTTCTCCAGACAAAAGCTTTTGCATCAGTTACCAGAATGAGAGAAGAGCATGGCTTAGTGGCAGGTCATTCCAGTACCTACTGATTCAACTATATGGCTTTGCTTATTACTCTCTGCTTGTAATACAAGTGCCTTAATTTATTTGCTGATTGTGAACAATTCCTGAAGCCATTCTCTCTTAGTCATGGTTTATCCTTTTGATGTACTGACTAAGTCCATTTGTTTAATATTTTCTATCTGTTTTCATAAACAGAATTGATCTCTCATCTGATTTTTTGTTTTGTTTGTGTCATATCTTGGCGTTAATATCATTTTGATGCATAAATGAATGAAGAAGCTTTGATATAAATGGTATAAGAGGATTTACACATTATCCACCTACGAATAATTAGAGTTCTTTTTTTAAATGATACATTTTTAGTCAGTTGGAAAGACAGGGTACAGATTTGATGGAGCTTTTATACAAGTTACTTCAATAAACCATTCTATGGTTTTCGTCTTCTTGGTTGAATTTTATTTCTTTTTTCCTTTAATCTTAGGGAAAGTATTACTCTCTAATTTTCAAATTTGTTGCTGTGGTGTTATACATAAAAATATCTTTAAAATTATAAATGCATTTAATCTCTTTCCTACTTGTGGTTACATTGTCCTTTTCTTTTTACTATTTTATATTGCACTCTTTGTCTTTATTTGTTTCAGCAAAGGTGCAGTTTTCCCTCAAAGACTAGCTTTATGTTTTATTTGCCTCTATATTATTTCTCTGTCATTATTTTATTTTCAGTTGGTGTAGCCTCCTGATTTTATTTGTTTTCTTATTTTTCCTTAATATATAAAGTGGAAATGCTTGGATCACATTACTCTGGATTTATCTATTCCTGCTTATAGGTCTTTGGATGTGAAAATGTCTCTCCTCATTTTTTACATTCCTTCTTAGATAATTCACCATTTCCACCTAGATCTCCTGCATGATCTAAGGTCTGCATACTTAGAATAAAGTATTTTCAAGTGCAAAAAAACTAAAGATGCCTTTCAGACAGCGAGCCTTCAGGATCTTAGCAAAGAAAATAAATGCAGGATGAGCTCAGTTGTCATGAAAGGACATAGGAGAAACATCACTGGTCTGTCTTACTCATAGCAGATGTAGTTACAGCACTGTGAACAGACAAGCCACACCCACAAAGAGAGGCCAGAAAGCAAGATGTGTATATGCATATTGCCATAGTCAGTAACTGTGCATAGTGTCCTAATTGTGGTCATCTGAAATACCGAGACAAACAATCTCAGTTACTGATGGAGCTGAGATCTTGAGAAATTTCATGTCATCAAATTTAGACATAGGAAAAAGATACAATTTTAGTCATTAAGGAAAATTTGAACCAGTTTTTATGGCACATGCCTATAATCCTAGCTTTTGGGGTGTAGAGGCAGGAGAATCAGGAGTTCAAGGCCAGCACTGGGAACATATGTGAGGAAGGCTCAATGTGTTTATGTGCATACCCAATGTCTGCATGCAAAGCTAGCTTAGTAACAGTGCATTCCCTTGGAGTCTAATCCGAAAAATAAATAAACAAATAAATGAAAAAAAAAGGATGCCTTTCAATATGATGATCATGGGAGGATTCAAAATGTGACTGGTAAAACTGCTCCTATAACAGATTGTTTTAATTTCTTTCTTGGTCAGGGAATGAGAAATTTAAATACACACACACACACACACACACACACACACACACACACACACACGTATATGAAGACACTCAGTTCATTGCACATTCACTTAATATGATCATTGTGCCCCTACATGATACTTTGTTGCATATATATGATTTTATTCTGTGATCTCTATCTTAGTTAGTTACTCGTTGTCATGACAAAATACTCTGACAAAAGCAAATTAGGAGAGGAAGGATATTTTTTAGCTTAGTTCCATAGGGATACAGTCAATCATGGAGGACAGGACATGACAGTAGGAAAGGCATGGTATCCTTTTTCCTCCTCCTCTTTATCCTCCTCCTCCTTCAATGTCTTCTTATTGTTATCATTATACCAAATAATTTTATTATGGATAAGACACTGCACTCTTCAATCAACATTTCTATGTGTTCATTATGCACACACAATATATTCATCTCTGCTACCCATGTCCCTCTAGACAATTCCCAGGTCTTCTCCATTGGAAAGCTATAATTTATTTATCTATGTTTTTATTCAAAACAGTTTTTTCATACATATATTTTGGAAGAGGAGGGAATACATGTGGGGGCAATTAACACTAAGTGACATTTGATGGGTCATATGGAAGCCTACTATTGTAGAAGTTTCTTTATATATATATATATATATATATATATATATATATGCATATGTATATGTATATATGGAAGAAATCAAAATAGAATCATTAAATAACAAGGGAGATAATTCCCCAACTAGACATCTTTCATCACCAAGAGAAATATCAAGTGCCAGAAATGGGTTACATCTAATTGAGTTGTTGGCTAAAGGGGCACTGTGGAAACCCCCAAACAACTCAGATTATTGCCAAGACTGTTGATTGCTCTCCACAAACTGATGGTTAAACCCTGTTACTGAAGATAACACTCACATATCTATTGAGCATGGAAAATTCAAGCTGGTGCCTAACTAGAGACTTCACCCCTACTGGCTGTTCACATTCTTTCCACACTCTGGAAGTAGAGGATGGACAGGAAGTGGGAACAGGCTGTAAAACCTAAAGAACCACCCTCTGTGACTCACTTCCTCTAGCAAGGGTCCATCTTCCAAAGGATCCACAACCTTCCCAAATAGTGCCATCAGCAGGGGACTATGTGTTCAAACACATGAGCATATGGGAGCATTTCATGTTGAAAACAACAACTTATACACATGTGATGGGGGAATGTCTTTCTGTACGCTGTGAATATGTGTTGCTCTGCTTGGTTGGTTGATAAAAAAACTGTTTGGCCTATGGCAAGGCAGCTTAGAGGCAGGCAGGAAATTCAAAGAGAGAGACAGGAAGAAGGTGGGGAGAGATGCCAGTCAGCTGCCCAAGGAGCAACATGTAATGGGACGCAGGTAAAGCCATGGAACATGTGGTGATATATAGATTAATAGATATGGGCTAATTTAAGATGTAAAAGCTAGCTAGCAAAAGGCTTGAGCCATGGCCATGCAGTTATAATTAATATAAGCCCTGTGTGTTTACTTGGGTCTGAGCAGCTGTGAGACTTGCAGGTGAGAGAGATTTGTCCTGACTGATGGTTGGCTGGGACATAGGAAAATTTCAGCTACACACATGTTCATTTTTATTTCATCTGCAAAGGGCAAAGATAATGTTTTTAACTACTGAAAAGATTAAAATCTCATGCCCTGGTTATATTTACCAAACTCTCTTCATATTTTCAGTAATTTTTGACTCTTGTATTCTTACATGTATTATCCAAGTTATCAGTTACAAATGTGTTCTTCAGTCACTCATAGTTGTAAGTTTTTGTTACTTTTAATCTTTCATATAAAGAACTGTTAGGTCTAGAGCAGTGGTTCTCAACCTTCCTAATTCTGCAACCCTTTAATACAGTTTCCTCATGTTGTGGTGACCCCCAACCATAAAATTATTTTTGTTGCTACTTCATAACTTTAATTTTGCTGCTGTTATGAATCATACTGTAAATATCATAATGTGTTTTGCAATGGTCTTGGGGGATCCCTGTGAAAGGGTCATTCGATTCCTCAACTGGGTCACAACCCAGAGGTTGAGAACCTCTGGTCTAGAGAAATTCTTCAAGTGATATAGAAGAGGCTTGGTATTTTACTAAGTTGGACACTGAGGCCCAGAAAAAAAGTCAAAGATCTTGAATTTGATGAACCTAGCTTCTCTCCAACGAGCCAGATCCTTCAAGTAAGTTCTCTATGATCAAACTAGTTTTCTATGAAACTGTAAGCCTAGCTGATTTGACATAGGCCCAAAATGGAAATAATAATAAAAAATAGTTCCTGCTTTCTAATGACAGTTGATTGAGTGTTCACAGGCGTGTAGAGGTTAGTTCTTCACTCAGCCATGCAAGGACCTGAATCCTTTCTGGCATCTTCATCATTTCTTAGACAATTCCCGTTTGACAGGGCATCCGTAAGTGAGGAAGAGTAACAGAGCCTGCGCGTATCCTTTGAGCCAAGATAGAAGTAATATGATCATTTCCATCGTTGTCCCAGCAGCCACAAATCGTGCACGTGGCCATGGCTGGGGGAAAAGCTTTGTATATCTGTACACCCAGAAGAACTGCATTTGGTGAATGTCTAGTCACCCTCTATTGGTAGAGTTGGGTAGAGAACAGCACTAAATTTAAATGTGGTGAGAATAGTTTACATGAACCCAGAGTCCCTGTTGATATTGACACAGAAGCCCAGGTGGCTTAGAATGATGAAGAGGTGGACTCCCATTTAGAGGACATACAAAGTCTAGTATTGCTGTAGGCACCAGAGGCAGCAGAATGACTGTCTTTATCAACAGATGAAAACAGGTCACCTATACAAATAGCTTATTTAGATGGGGCTGAAGCAGATGCAGGGTCAAAACTAGCAGGTTCTCAAACCTGGGCTCTTCTTTTTTTTTGGTTGTGAGCCTGGCCTTTAACGGCTGAGCCATCTCTCCAGCCCTGCTCTTCTTTTTTTTTAAGACAGGATTTCTCTGTGTAGTTTTGGTTCCTGTCCTAGATCTTGCTCCGTAGACCAGGCTGGCCTCGAACTCACAGAGATCCACCTAGCTCTGTCTCCTGAGTGCTGGGATTAAAGGCGTGCACCACCACTGCCCAGCTCTAGGCTCTTCTTTACAGGATTCTGTCTGTAGTCCTGGGCTCTAGACAAGTATTGGTCCCTCTAGTCCCAAGGTACCACTGATGTTGGCATACTGATGGTGTCAACTGAAGACCCAGAGTCTTCAAGTTTTAATAAAAAGAGACTGATTTCTCTAATATTAAAATTTAACCAGGATGCCAAATGTATTAATCCCATATGTCATCAGAAACTTCAACTACAAGCCATGAAACCTAGAACCCATGTGTTCTTAGTATGCCATCTGTCCATGAAGCTATTTAGAAAGATGTGTTTCTGTGACACCCTGAAAAATTTAATGTCCACTTTTTAAAATAAACTCACTTACAAAACCAACTATTTTATAACTTAAAATTGTGGAAATAGAAAAAAACAAGTAGGTAAATCATACTTGCTCATGATAAAATATCACAACATAACTAAAATAATTTATATTGTGGTTCAAGTGTCACGATTGCAGATTTATGTAACAAATGGAGTGATGAGAGAAAAAAATGCAAGACTTTGTCTTCTGGGTGACAGAAACTATGTACGAATGAGCAGGAAGCACTAAGTGAGGAGAAGGTCTAGCACAGGAGAACGCACAGAGTGCCTACCCTGGACAATCAAACTAAGACTTCACTTCTTAGATATGCTTCATAAATTCTGTACTGTGTATAATTAATAATGATACAAACATGTTAAAATTGTATCACTATTACAGCTAAGTATTTTCATTATCTTTGGACCCAGATGAAGCCATCTTTCCAGTACCCACACCCTCATGAGTAAACAGAGAAATACACACACACACACGGCCCTCTTGAGCCAAAGCACAGGCATCATTGGTAACAGATGATGAGAAAACACTTAGGTTTCTAAGATTAAATGCCTTATAACCCACAACATACTTCGTTACCACGTTTGCATTGTTAGAAACCAGATTCGTGAATCCCATTTCTTGTGTGTTTGAACCCCACCACTTTATAAATGCCATATATAATTGGATATAGGTCACTGGGTCAGACTAGATCCTGCTCTGAACTGGGTTGATACTGAAGTCTTTGGCTTTTGCACCGAGTTTCCCTTTTTCTGTTTGTAATGCTCTATCTTCCAGAGGCAAATAGGACATCTTTCTGAAAATGAGCATGTAAATCTCTGCGTTTTTCACAAATACGTTGGTCGCATGCTTGTCTCCTGCCTCTTGGGCCCAATTATCTGAAAATAGACCCTCATCTGTTTTAGCCTAGGCATGGATGGTTGTAAATAATAGAAACACATTCCACCTGGCTTAATCAAGAGAGAAGATTTGCTGGAAAGCACAGGGGTGGCTCACAAGTCTCAAACCAGGAAGGCTGTAGGAAAACCAGCATTAACATGAAAACCTGAGACACTGGTTCACTGCCTCACCTTCATGGTCCCACTGTCTTCTCTGTATTCCTGTTTCATTCAGGCCTCAGTTCTCTTTTCTCTGTCTTCTACTCCACGTTTCCATTCCCTGGAATAATATGCCATTCAACATCCCGTTATCTTGTAGACATCCTTAGCCTATCTAGAATGAGATCACCCCAGTTCTAAATTTCCAGGACAAAGGATATGGCTGTCCCAAAACAAGGCATGTATTCACCAGCTGTGACAGTGACAGCAATGTTGCCTGGACTCCTCATCTGCTGTCTTTGAGGCAACGTTGGGCATGTGCATTATAGCATGTAAGCCTCACAATGGTAATATAGTACTAACTGATGTTCTCAAAATGGCTAGGACTTGGAGAGACTTGTCCAAGTTCCCATGTGGTACTTGATTCCACTGACTCCCATTGGCTGCCTTTGTGTTATCTTTGTGTATGCATGCACACATGTGGTTCTCTTACCTATAAAGAGTGTTGAGAAATATCACACATTCTCCTTACCCAATTGCTGTCACAGTAAGGGAAACTGGGCAGAGACATTTTGAAAATGACATGCTACTGTATAAACATTCTATTCTTGCTGCTTTCTCCAGTTATCTGGCTCCCTCCCACCCTGCCAAGGTTTATGGAAAGCATTGGCTTGATTCTGCCAAACTTTCTTATATATTGTTTTATCAGGGGATGTTCAGAAGTGATGGTGGGCAGAATGGGGGAACAGAGGAAGAAATCATCAAGTTCCTGAGAAATTAAACCTGTGATACATCAAAATGCCAAGCCTGATAATGTTTTTAAATGAAGGTTAATTTGCTTAGTATTTTAATATGTATATTTGAGTAATTTGAAGTTGAAACATGAGTCAGCCAATCTGCTTTTCAAAACTACTTCTGCTCTTGGATTCCTGTCCTGGTAAAATGTAGATACTATACCCCTGAGTCAGAAAGTAGTGTGGGGACTGGGAGACATCTTGAGCTTCACCATATTCCTCACATCCCACAACTACCTCCTTACCAAATATCGCTTATAGTTTCATCTGTTCAAAACTCAACTAAGCCTTGCCTCAACTACAGAAATAGCCTAGTATAGTTGCTACAAACTTCCTCAGTTGTCCATTCTATCATATCACTCCACCTGCTCAGAATTCCTCAGTAGTTCCCTTCTCTCAGGCCCAAGTACTCAGTATGATTTTCAAAGCACCTTTTTCTATTCCATCCTGGATCATATCAACATCCTTGCCGTGCCCTTAATACACCATAAGCATCCAGTTTGGGCCCTTGCAAACACCATTTCTTTATAAGGATGCCCCATTCTACACTCTTTCTGCCTTGCCCGGTCTTCCTTATCCAGTAATATTTGGTCCCTTGATGTACTCTTTGGCTCACTCTCAAGGGGGTGGTCCTGTCATCATCTAGGCTTCACATCTTGTGAATATGTTTCTGAAATCCCTCTCAAACACAGCAGGGATTTAAATACCATCTGCTCTCCTGGCAGAACACCTTGAGGGCAGAAATTGCAGCAGTCATAATTTTATCCTTAGAATCTTGCACAGAACCAAGAAAAGAGGACTCTTTGATAAAAAACATTATTTGAATGAATGAATCAATCAATCAACCTTGCCTGTCTAGATCCATGCTTACTAGGGAAGGGGGAAGCCATATAGGAGTCCCATATGGTTTGGGTGATGTCCATAAATCAAATTCCAGAATTTTACCTAAGATGCCAGTGATTTGTTGTACTCTGCCCCATAGTCTCTTTAACAAAGACAGCCATGTAATCCAACCCTGGATATGCTGTGGCTATGGCTCTGACTTAAGATAGAGGAAACAGGACATGCTTTAAGACCCTGCTGCTGTGGCTATGGCTCTGACTTGAGATAGAGGAAACATAACATGCTTTAAGACCCTGCTGTATGTTGGTATACTACTAAATGATGGGCACATTCCAAAGTGAGCAGAGACTGTTTTCTTGTCTGTCTGTAATGACCATCTGGATTCAATTGTTAATGCTCAATCCTATTTGTTGCTAAGGCAACCCAGTTATAGGCCATCCTCACTTTACCAAAGGTGATATTGCCAGAGTCATCTTATAAGTCAGATTTGGAAAGACACAATAGATTTTCCTGGGTGAAAAGTGATGTTAATGGTGACTAGAACCCAGAGAATTGTATTTAACTCATATTGTTGCAATACTTGTGCAAAATGAGTCAGTAAATATATCCCATGCTGCCCAGCTCACAGCAATATTTTGGAACAATCTGGTCATGAGAGAAAAATCAGCCTCTTTCTAATATTCTTCAAAACTGGTTTGAGCCTGAGGATATCCTCTATTTAGACCCTAATTTCCAAAAGTTGTTTGAATGTCTGGATTACCCAGGAAGGGTTTATTAGGACCCATCAGTCTAGTCCTAGACATATCAAAATCAGAATCTTTTGTGGGCTTCAGAAAAATATAAACTTTAAAAGGCCCCCACCCTGGTGATACCATTATTATTTTTGTATTGTTATCTAAACTTCTTCAGTAGCTCTCCCACTGACTCTTCCCTTCCTTGGCACTGGGGATGCCTTCCCACAACTCTGCCAAGATCAAAGCTATAGTTCTGTAGGCAATTACCTCTCAGGGTACCATAATTCCTACTGCTCAAAAACTCTGCTCTTCTGTGTTTGGAAGATGCTGAGGTCTATACTAGCAGTGCTGATGCTCACAGGAGCAGGCTCTTCCATCTCCACCAAGGGAGAAGGCTGACAACCCAAACACAGAGATCAACGCTGCCATGGTTACCAGCTCCATTATCAACATCATGGGATTCATTTAAAAATAACTAAAATAGCTCTGTTTCTTCCTTGTTCTTATTACATTTGGGCTGAGGCATGTATCTCTAAGGTAATCTACATATAAGACACTCCATCCAACTGAAGGAATGCCTCCCCAGATACTAACAGACTACGTATTATGTCACTACTATGACGATCCTGCTTTTTATAATAAACTACAGTGATACAGTAATGAACCACTGTACATAACAAAATCCTAGTAGAGCCATATCAGCAGTCCCAAAAAAGTTCCAGACAGATCTAAATAGGGACCTAATTTAGGTTCCAAAGAGGATCTTGAGAAGGCCTTCTGTAGTGAGGTAAAAGTAGTTAATAATAATTTACTGTAGGTGTTGTTATCAGATTGCTTGATTACTCAGAATATTAAAATAATGGTTCTCATGCCCCATTATTACTCTTGCAGAGAGAGAAACAGAGTTTCTCCTTCGCTTAAGTCTGTGCTGTCTTAGGGACTCCTTTGACCAACAGAACAGAATAGAAATGATGCTACAAAGGTCTAGAAGTTAGGCCTTTTGGCTTATGTGTGTGTGTGTGTGTGTGTGTGTGTGTGTGTGTGTGTGTGTGTGTGTGTGTTTTACTTCCAACCAAAGTTTCTCTTCCTTCCACTCCTCCCAATCCCCACCACCTTCCTTATACTGCGCCTCCCCATCCACCCCTCCTCCACTGTTTCTCTTCGGATACAGGTAGGCTGCCCATGGATATGCCAGCCAAGGTATATTAAGTTGCAGTGAGACTAGGCTCCTCCTCTTCTATTAAGGCTGGATGAGGCGATCTGGTAAGAGGGATGGGTTCCAAAAGCAGGCATCAGAGTCAGAGATAGCCAATGCTCACATTGTTAGGAAGACCACATTACACAACTGTAACATATATGCAGAGGGCCGAGGTCAGTCCCATTCAGGCTCCCTGGTTGTCAGTTCAATCTCTGTGAGCCGCTGTGAGCCCAGGTTAGTTGGTTCCATGGGTTTTATTGTGGTGTCCTTGACCACTCTGGCTTTTGCAGTCCTTTCTTTCCCTTTTCCATAGGATTCTCTGAGCCCCATCTAATGTTTGGCTATGGGTTGCTGCATCTGTTCCCATTAGATGCTGAGTGAAGCCTCTCTGATGATAGTTGGGCTAGGCACCAATCTATGAGAACAGGAGGATATCGATAGGAGTCATTTCATTGACTCTTTTTCCCATTCCTTTTGGGTCTATCCTAGGTCTCTGGGGTATCGCACCTCTGGGTCCTGGCCCTCAGAGGTGAGCTCCCTCTCAGGGTATGGGTCTCCAGCTGGGCCTGTCATTAGTTGGTGACTCCATACTTCCATGCCCTAGCACTAGGTCTTAGAGTGTCTGTTTTGATCGCTTGAGTCATTTCAGAGAGAAACTGAGTCTTTTCTTCTAGTATGTAAGGTTTGTCAAAACTTCCTAAGTAACAGTCAGTATAGGAGTGAGGCTGTCTCAGAACGTCCAGCCTCAGGCAAGCCTTCAGGTGACAAGTATCTGAGTGATCCCACACAATTCTAGAACAATAGCCCATGCAATTGGTTTACAGAATGATAAATCACTATCATTTAAAGCCACTAAATATTAGAGTACTAATTGATAATCTGATTTGGTCTTGTATTAAAATACATAAATGGAAAATTATCACCCATGATCTTTCTGTGCAGGGATAATTATTATTATTAAAGTTGACTTTCTTCCAGAATTTTAATATTCAAATCAAGACATGCAAAGAGGCTTTGTTCTTGTTGACATACTATTGGAATTCTATTGTACATGCTATTTGAAAACCTGTATTTTTCTTGTACTAATATACTCATCACTTTCATGTCTCATAAATAATCTTTTATATCATTTTAATGACTACATAATACTCCATCATTGTGTTGTATATAATTTATTTAACCAGTGCCTATTACTGGGTTATTTGGGCTATTATATTTAGTACTGTAATGCACATAAATCTTTGTATAATAAATGATAATCTTTAGTAATACATTACAAGTACTGCTGCTTAAGGGTTTTGTATTAGAATAAAATAAACAAAACATTTTAATTTCACTTCATTTTTATTAACCATTAGTTTAATGAGAATTTTACATGTCTGTTGGCTATTTGTTTATCTAGTGTTTCATTAAGAAATGGCCCTTATGTATATTTACTTAAATTTTAAACAATTTGTTAGGGAACACATACACACACACACACACACACACACACACACACACACACACACACACACACACACTGTGGCAGGATATCACAGAACACAGATTTTCAAACTAGATAAAAGTGGGTCACTTACCACCTCTCGATTATTTTCTAGCTATTGGGCACAAAGTATATTACCTACATTTTTCAAGCCTTGTTTTTCTTACATTGGGAGCTAGTATCTCTTTCCTTGTAATTTTGATGATTTAAGAAATGTTCAACAATATAACTGATGCAGACTAAGTGTTCAATAAATACTGTCTTTTACATGTGCTTGCTTTACAAAACCAGGCCATATTATAGTTGCATTTAAAAAAAAGATGTATGTAATTCATGTGAGTGTGTCAGTATGGGTTTATGCATATTAGCCCATGGAGGCCAATGAGCTATGGAGGAGATTTTGCTTTGGTCTTTGGAAACATTTGCTTGCCTGCAAAAAGGATCTTAGGAGGGATGCCATCCTATTCCAATGTGGTGTAGGAGAGTATGGCACCTGTCTCACAAAGAGGCAACTTGCTTAAGAGAACACAAGGATTGATATCAGAGACATCTAGGTCCATGATGATGTGCTTTCTTTGTGTATATGTATGGGGGCATGCAAGGCATGGTGGGTACGTGAGTAGAAGTCAAAGGACAACATATGAGATTCTCTGGGTTTGGAGGCAGGTGTTTTTACCCACTGACCCATCTTACCAACCTCATATTTCAAACATTATCATGAGTTACATGGTGATCCATGCTTGTAATGAGAGCTGTTGAGAGCAGCTGTGGCAGGAGGATTGCTGTGAGTTTGAGGCTAACCTGGACTATATGAGAGTCCCAGGGCAGTTTGAGCTACAGAATGAGACCCTGCCTCAAAACTCAAAATTAATTAACTATTTCAAATGAAAAATCCTGGTCTCAAGAGCAAGATAATGAATAATTACTTGTTAAATTGGATGATGATAGAGCTATGGAAAAGTAAAGCAGGCAACTAGGGGAGGCTATGGTAAGTGTCTCTATGGAGGGTTTTTGTTTGTTTTGTTTTCATTTATTCATCTCTTGGTTTTTGTTTTGGTTTGATTTTTCTTTGTTTGAGGCAAACTGTCCTACAGCCTAGAGTGACTTTGAACTTCTGATCTTTCTGTCTCTACCTTCAAAGTGCTGAGATTGCAGGCATAAGCCATCACAGCAATTTTTCCTTGTACCTCATTGGCTGGCATTTTGTCACATGCCCACATGTAAACAAATCACTGGTGAGACAGTGATGTAGAGGTCAGATGAGGTGCTTCATTGCTTATCCTGTAGATGAGTATGAGGTTCCATTTGCTTTGTGCCTGGCCATATAGAGAAGGGAAAGTATTCACCTGTGTAAGTCTTTTTCCAGAAGAGAAAATAGGTAAAACAGAAAGATAAATGTGGATCTGCCAAGGAGATCGACATTTGTGTAGATTTTGAAGGTATTTTATCAAATTCCTTGCCTGCCTCTCACTCATTTCTTCTGTCCTCATTTCAACTTTGTTTAATACAATATTTAAAAGACCTATAATGTCATCTTAGAATTACACATTTTTCTCAGCTTCTCATAAATTTGGGTAAAATCATACCTTATGGGTGGGTTGTAGACATAGCTCAAGTCTTCAGTTGGGATTCCATTGATCTGTACCCTATTTGATTCTCAAGTACTTGGGAATCCAATCAGTCTAGATAAAATATGACTTGATATGGTCTTAAAAAACACCATGCTATGCAAAAATTGTACAATAAAAACCACAGGACTTAAGGGAGAAATGGAGTTAGAGACAGCATGCAGAAACTTTCAGTGGCCAAATCCCCTCCCCAAAATGAAAGAAAAAAATCACTAACAAGAGTCACAGTTTTGAACATGTTAAATATTTTCAAATGCACACATGTAAATATATACAGCATTTTAAATTGAAAAATGCTTGAGATTTGCCTGTAAATGTGAACGTCGAGTTACTGTTCCAGAGTGAGTATGAAGTGGTGAAAGAAATATAACCTGTAACATCAGACAGGCTGGAGACTAAGCAGCAGCTGAGACAAGACAACAGTCAGAGGTCTTAGGCTGTGTGTGCACTCTCCTGTGTTTCTACAGATGGGGCCCCTCCAGATGGAGTTTTCTCCCGTTGTTAGTGTTTCACTTGCACAGAATGGCATATACTCAAACAGGAGTGTTATGTCCTAAGAATGTGTTATAACAAAGAGAAATGGCATAATGAGCTTTATTAGAAGAGTCTACAAATCATAGAAATGGGATGTGGTCAGCTTTTAAGTGAGAGCAGGTAAGGGAAGTTGAGCCTCCTATTAGAGGTGATCCATGATGGAGCCTTGGAGAAACTTATTGTTGCATCGAGTACCTGGCTCCTTGGCACACACAATCAC
This sequence comes from Peromyscus californicus insignis, assembly GCF_007827085.1. NCBI lineage: Eukaryota > Metazoa > Chordata > Mammalia > Rodentia > Cricetidae > Peromyscus > Peromyscus californicus. Next base: position 136,483,645 of record NW_026294595.1, on the reverse strand, counting down.
ATGGTGTAGAATTTTCCCTATTCACCCAACCTTTCTGGCTGCCAGTCTTACAACCATCCCAGTAGCGTACTTCCTGGAAGAAAGAAATGCCTTTATATCTGAAGAATGGACCCAAAGAAGAATCTAGAGGTCTTTCTAAGTCTTCATACCACAGATATTTACCATGTGCCATGCCCTTGTCCAATCATATCTCTGCACAACTGTCCATTCTTCATCAAATCTAAGCCTTGATATCTTTATACCTTCATTTCTGAAGATTCCTTGGTCACACAAAACTTAAATAGATGTGTGTGCCTTTTTCTTACTGGTCTGTCTTGTGTTGGTGATACCCTAGCCATGAAATAGCACACTGAGGAAAGAATTCTTTTTTTCTGGGTGAAGAAGAGAGTGTTTTCTCCACTGTGGTATCTATGCCTCTTTCCATCACATTCTGATTACATACCACATCACTTGAGTTTGTCACTGTTTCTTGTCTGTGGAGGGTACCCCCTCTTAGTTCCCAGGGCCTATTCAGGACTTCACCATTTATATTGTGATGCCTTTGATCTCTGGAGATATGGAGACAACTATGCAGCTATGATCACATTTTAATCTTTTATAGAAACCCAAGGGGGTACTATTTGTATATATGGCCACTCACTTTTTCATGTGTCAGGTCAAGTGAAATGCTGGCCACTGCCAAATGGCAGCCATTTTCTTTTTAAAGAAAAGGTAAATATGTGATTGGGGTAAGGAAAATGAAGTCTATTTCTTTGAAAAAACTCTCAGAAGAAAGATTAGTAAACTCCAGTAAGAGAGAATGTCAAATTCTACTTTCTTATCAAAACCTATCATTTTCCTTCCTTCCCTTTTTCTTGATATATGCTACCAGCCTCTTACTTTTCAGGTCTATGGTTGATTCACAGGTAGGACAGAAAGAAGGAGCAAAGGCATTTCATTCAAAGTCTAAGCAAAAGTAAAGAAAGAAATGTTTGTCTGCAAACTGAGCGAGTTTCAGAATGATTGCCTCCATTAGAATCAGCTGAAACTGAAGCAAGAGAGGAGGAGAAATGCAGAGCCTACTGGGAGCAAATTAACCGTGGAAGTGGAAAGGGGGCATCAGGTATAGCATCAGATAGACTGCAGAGCTATCAAGAAGGAGGAGGGAGGGCAGGGAGCAGGTCGCTCCACACTTTATTTACTGAAGCCAGCCTCTCACTGCACCTGCAACTCATGGAATCAGGATGATCTAGATGTCCATCTTGCCTGGGAATCTTCTGTCTTCACAAGTGCTAGGATTAAAGGCAGCTGTTACACCTGGGTGGCTTTTTACACTGGATTCTGGAGCTTCAAGCCTGGTTCCTCACACTTGCATGGATCAGTGCTCTATCCACCTCCCCAGCATTTTAAAGGAAAAGAAATGCAATAGCAGTTCGCAGAGTGACAGAGCACTTAACTCAGTTGTATGACTTGCTTGATGAGACCCAGGGCAATAGCTCTAAGAATTCTACTTTGCAGAATGTAACAAAAAGTCTCTCCCTCCTCTAGCATGGTTTGGCAACACCTCCAAAACTCCCCTCATTCTTCAGGATCTTCAAAGAAGTCCTCCTTGACATACTGGCTTCCTGAAGTCCAAGAAAGGCCTTTTGTCTGTGGTCCATCCCTCTGAGATGGCGTGCTAGAAACTCTTTGATTTTGCCTGCTCCCAACCCTCCAAGGGCAGCAATAGGGACATTCCTTGGGTTTTGCTTCCTGAGAGACTAAAATGGTGATGTCTGGAGCTTGATTTTTTTTTTTCCTCTGCAACTCTGAATCCTCTCCCAGCCTTCAAGCTCTAATACCTATGTTGAAAACTTCAAGCTATATCTTTTCTGTTTCCTACTGGATTATAAAAGTCTACTCCACTGGGAGGTATAGGCATGGACTCCTCCGAATTTACAATGAAGAGAGTAAGTGCCTCCTAATCCTTAGAGTCCACAGTCACTTCCTTTTCTCACCTCCCTCATAGGAATTGCAAATCCCTCTTCCTTTATCCATAGTTGCCCCAGTACAATTACTAAGCTTGCTCAATTGTGGTTTTTAAAGCAAATAATTCTAATTCTTAGAAGCAATGCAAAGAGATTAGGAACTCTTCCAGGGTCTATTATATTATAAGAGCAACCATAAATAAACAAGTTTTCAAACTTTTCTAGTTTGCATTGTTCCATTTAGGCCTGGCTCCAAACTCCCACTTTCCTGCAGAGTCTGGTGAACCAAACTCCCACTTTCCTGCAGAGTTTGGTGAACCAACTCCCACTTTCCTGCAGAGTTTGGTGAATACTCGAGACAGACTTTGCCCTTTAGATAATGTTTTCCCCCACATAAAATAACAAGTATGTGTTATTGTAAATATTTTATAAAGCTGAGGAGTCCAAGGGACTGGGCTGGTAGCTGTAGCTCAGGATCTCTGGAGTCTACCTCCACCTAAAAGCTGAACTGGGCTGGTGCCTTGTTTCCCACAACGGTGCTTTTGCACAGCTTCTGGTAGGAGGGCTCAGTTCCTTATATTTCACAGTGTTTCCCCTGGAGGGAATGATTCAAGAGAAAAAAAACACATGTCAATGTGCTTTATGACCTGGTCTTGGAGGTGAGTGTCAGATTTGAGTATTTGGGGCAATCTTGGATACTGGCTATCAGAAATCATTTACTCTGGTTAATTTTAGTGCTGTATGCCTGTGGCACCATAGTGAAAAATGATTCTTGCTTACACTTTGTCAATTAAACAATGACTCAAGTTGTATTTTCTTTATTTCTTAATTATCTAACTCTCTCTCTGTGTGTGTGTGTGTGTGTGTGTGTGTGTGTGTGTGTGTGTGTGTGTGTGTGTGTGTGTATGTTTGTCTGTGTCTGTGCATCTCTATGTGTAGGACAGAGGGCAGCCTTAGGTATCTTTCCTCAACATCTATCTACCCTGTTTTTTGAGATGAGGTCTCTCTTTCACCTGGAACTTGCCAATTCAATTCAATTGGGCTATCGGATCAGCAAGTCCTGGGGATCCACATGGCACTACCTCTGCAGCCCAAGAATGAGAAGCCCAACCTTTTTAGTAAAAGAAAAAAAGATTTATTTAATTTTACTTAGGTTTATGTGTATGTACCTATGTGTGCTAATGTCCACATCAGTGCAGGTGTCTGCAGAGGCAAGAAGATGTCAGATCCTTTGGAAGTGGAGTTACAGGTTCTTGTGAGCCACTAATGTAGATGCTGGGAACAACACAGGTTCTCTGCAAGAGCAGGAAGTGATCTTAATCACTGAGCCATCTCTCTAGCCCTCCATCCCAAAACTTTTTTTTTAAACACTTGGGTTCTGGGGACTAAATTCAAGTCTTTCTGCATGTGTGACTCAGCACTTTACTAGCTGGGTCATCTCCCCAGCCCTAAATTATATTTTTGATCATTTTCACACTAAGTTGGTAATATAGATAATTTTAAACAACATTCCTTCTTTTGTTATATGTTGATTCATTTGTCAGTTCTTTGTGAATCACCTATGTGCAGGTGCTATAGTAGGTGCTGACAATGCACTGAAATGAGAAACGAGTGCTGTATTCAGCTTCTAGGAGTGTCAATTGTGTAAGTCAGAGAGCTATTCGGTGTCTAAGTTCATTTTCTATTGCTACAGTACAATAGCACATAGTTGACAGTGTGTAATTAATAGAAATATTTTGACTTATACCCTTCAGGTAGTTGGGAAATCCAATATTGAGAGGCTGGCATCTAGTAGGAGCTTTCTTGCTCTGCCATCCCATGACAGAGAGGTAGAGAGAAGAGGAATAGAGAGGAAAGATCAAACTCCCAGTTTCTGGCCCTTTAAAAAACTTCAGCATTGTACTTTATGTTAAGGGGGAACTGTCATGACTTCAACTCCTTGTGGGCCTTATCTCCCAATAGAGAGTTGCAGTATGTATTGCTTCTAAACCTAACACAGACTTCTTGAAGGACATATTTAAGTCCATAGCAATGAATAAGTGTTGTGGGAAATTTGTTTATATTGTATGAAGATGTGTCACTGTGATTGGTTTAATCAAAAGCTGAATGGCCAATATCTAGGCAGGAGAGGTTAGGCGGGACTTCTGGGCAGAGAAAGAAACTCAGAGGGTTAGAATCTGGTGTGGCAGGAGATGCCAGTGAAACACACTGGGGAAGTCAGACATACAGAATGGAGGAAAGGTAAAGAACCACGTGGTAGAACATAGATTAATAGAAATAGGTTAATTCAAGTGATAAGAGCAAGCCTAAGCTAAGGCCGAGCTTTCATAATTTATAATAAGTCTCTATGTCATTATGTGGGGGCTGGTAGTTTAAAGAAGGTCCAACAAGAAAGTTCAACTATAAATAATCACACCAATAGATCCTTGCAAAATGATAATAAAATGATGATGGGTGCTTTGAAAACGGATTTGAACTTGCAAAGAAACCATCAGTATGAGGCATCTCATTTAGTTTGAGAATCAAGGGGAGCCCTCTCTACCTTGGCACTATTAACATTTGGACTGGGTACCTTTTGTATTTTTTGTCAGTTATTAGGAGTATTCCTGAATTCCATCTACCAGATGTCCCCCTCCAATTGTGACAAACAAAAACATGTGCAGAGATTTCTAAAAGTTCTATGTGTCCCTTACAGGCAAAGTCTCTTCCAGTAAAGAACTATATGCCATATAAAAAGTTCCCAAATAAACAGTGTTGGGGGCATTTTGAGAAGAGAGAAGATGGGCTAATGAGAGTTTTGTTGACAGTTATTTCCAAATGATAAACTTAAAAATAATAATAAAGCAACATCAAAAATTACCCAATGTATAATTTTATGTCAAACTCTTACCTGGATGCCATGTCAAAGTCCCTTTACGCAGACATTCATCCTCTGGAGCTGGCCTGCTTGTCCTGAATAAAGTATCTTCCCGATGTTGCGAAAGAAAAGACAGACCTCGCCTGAAGCTGTCTTTCAAAATGTATTTTAACTTATTGAATCTGTGGGCTGGTTAAAGTTGTTTGGCCTTCAGCCTGCTGGTTTATATCACTGCCCCAAGCAGGGTACTGTCACCCAGAAATACATGACCTCACTTTTATTGGAAAGATATTTATAGGTACTACGTAGACTCTCTATGATTATGTTTAATGTGTTGAGAGTTTGTAAGTAGGCTGGATGTAGTGTCAAGTAATTTCCACCAAGAGTTACCTTATTTCAAATTTTTAACAGACAAGAATTAGCTTGTGTCCTCAGAATCCTAAAATCTTGAGACAAAACAAACAAACACACCAACAACCAAACAAAAACAACAAAACCTTAGAGGACCTAGTATGGAATACAAACAATGCTAAGTCAAAGTTGGCATTCTCTCTCTGGTCTTGGACGTACAAACCAGCATCAGTTTTCTCATTTGTGATGGACATGATATTTTTTCTTAAAGGGATGTTAGGAAGATGTGTAAAGTAATAGCAATAGTGGGTACTATAAAAGTCCAAGCAAGCATGACAGGTCCCTCTTCCATGTAAATTGTCCAGTTTACTCCTCCAGCCTCCTCCTGATCTCAAAGCACTCATCGTCTTCTACATCCAGGGGAACTTCAGAGTCCCTCAATTTTACCTCCCTATTTTAGTTAGACTCCTATAATTTCTTTTTGGACGCTTAGAGTAATTTTCCAATTAGCTAATTGTGACCAGAGACAAAATTCTAACTGTGTCACTCTCTAAGTAACATCTTTCATTACTCCTAAAGTCTTGTAGCATAACAGCAGTCCAGTTCCAAGGGAAGAGTCCATTTCTCTTCCCCAGTCTCATCTTGTGTTCTAGCCATGCTCAAACTTTGCAAGAGGACTCTGTCTCTATCTCTGTCCACGCCGTGCCATGCCATTGTGTCTTTTCAGTTGTCTGTGTCCCTCCTAGCCTTCCTTCCAGCCCTTGGTAACCATTATTCTAGTCTCTGCATCTTTAACTTTTACTATTTTAGGTGCTTCATATAAATGGAATCATGCATGTGTCCTTGTGTGACTGAATTATTTCACCTACCGTGTGTGAGCATATACATGTGTATAAAATAACAGCTTTCTGCTTTATATATATGGCAAAAGTAGACTTGTGTGTTTTGTTTGCTTGTTTTAGGAACAAAGGTAGCTACTTATTTTACTTAGACCAGAACTTATCCCAGGTACAAGCCCATTCCCTATGGTGCAATGCCTTACTCAGCCCTGATGCAGAGGATGTGGGGTGGGGGCTTGGTCCTGCCCCAACTTGGTGTGCTAGCCTGTGATGAATACCCAAGAGAGGCCTTACTCCCTATGAGGAATGGATGGAGTTGGGATGGCGGGAGGTGGACAGGAGGGAGCGGGAGAAGTGGAGGGACAGGAAACAGTGGTTGGTACGTAAAATGAAAAAAAAATTTAAAAGGACATTTAATATACTATCTACCTCTTTAACATGTTTTGAGTATGCGATACAGCACTATAACTGTAGGCATAATGTTGTAATGATTCTAGAACTTACCATCCTACGGCATTGAAACATCAAACATTATACTAGTTGAAAATTGACTTTCCATGTCTCCTTCTTCCTCCCAGCCCTTGGCAATCATGATTCTATTCTCTGTATCTTTTACTTTTACTATTTTAGATGCTTCATATAAATGGAATCATGCATGTGTCCTTATGTGACTGGATTATTTCACCTACCCTAATGGCCTCTGAGTTCATGCATGCTATCATGAATGGTGGGGCCTTCTCATTTTAATGGTAAATAATATGGATTACAGATTTAAATATGCTAATGTACACTAAACATCCATCACACCTGAAGCTATGAAATTAGAGTGATGCATACAGGAAAAGATCCATGGCTTTGGTCTAGGCCAGGGTTTCTTGTATGTGATGCAAAAAACAAAAATAAACAAACAAAAACCCACAAATTACAAAGTGACATTTAAGAACAGGACTATGCCCAACTAAAAGCCTTTTCACAACAAAGGAAACAGTCATCAGCATGAAGAGACCACACAAAGAGTGAGAAAAAAATGTATTTGCAAACCATGTATCTGATAAGGTGTTCATATTCAAAATTTAAAAGGGATTTATACAACTCAGTAGCAAAAACCTTTTATATAGACATTTCTTCAAAGAAACAAACAAATAGCCCAGCGGTACAGGAAATGATGGACATCACTGGTCATGGGGGAAATGCACATTGAAAGTAAACCTGATAGGAAGGAAATCATCCAAATAAACAAGAAACCCCTAAAGAGAGCAAGTGTTTGCAAGAATGGGGGAACTGGAACTCTGTGTACTGCTTAAGAAAATCTAAAATGTGGCAAAAACTAGATATAGTGTGGAGTTTACCAAAAGAATTAGATGTATGCCCCAGTAATGCCACTTCTTGAGACATATTTTTATAAAAATGATATCAATATCTTAAGGAGAGTATATTTAGTCTCATCTTAATTGCAGTGCTATTCACACTACTAGACAAGACATGAAGTGACCCAATGCCCATCAACGGATTAATGGGAAAAGATAATGCAAATATCCATCATACTATTTTAGATGCATTCTGACTCAGAAACACTATCTCACCTTGTCTAACCCTGAGTATCCTACTGATTCATCCTGAAGGACTGGCCACATGCCAGAGCATCGTCTGCCCTCCCATATGCCTCCTTCCTTCTTCTCATTACCTCTTTGTTCTGACAACTTTGTACACATTTCTATTAGTTTGTGTGACATATCATTGGCATAAATATTTGTTTATTGGTCTGTCTGCTCCACAGGAATGTGAATTGCTAGGAAACAAGAACAATAGCTTATTAATCTTGTCTTTCTAGCTATTACCACTGACCCTGCACCATCCCATGTTCCATGAGTATTTGATGAATGAGTCTGTGTTCGGTTTGAATTCCCATAGTGATGAAGCATAAAGCAATACAAAGGAACCACCTGATTTTGACTGTGTCCTATGTCAAATCCACATATATAAATCTTTCATCTTTATTGTCCTGTCTACTTCCTTATGCATTCCACCCAAACCCCTCATCAAATGGGTAGCAATTTGATTACTAGAATGGAACAGACATTTTAAAATGAAAATTTCTCATTTTAGAATAATTTTTCCTAGAGCTAACTCCATGGTGCTTGATGGGTTCTGACAATATGTTTAGGTGAGCCCTTATCCTAAATCCAAGATTGTAGTAAGAAGAGGATAATATATATGCTTACATTTATTCCTGAATCTTCCTGTTAACAGTATTAGCTGGAACACCATAGGGTCAGAATCTTTGCTAGAAAAGTGGTCCTGGTAAATCTCCCTGGTCCTCAGTCTATTAGCAATGACCAGCTCAGACCAAGTCCATCAAAACTTCAATTTTATCAAAGCCCCCTCTATAGATGCCATTTTATGTGCTATTAAACAGAACAATGCAGCTCACCAGTAAAATCATCTACAATAACAGCCCATTAAAAGCTTTCCTTAATATGGAACTTTCTAATTAATGTAAATGGAGTGCAAAGCTTGGAAAGACAAGTTGATTCTAATGTTCAGAAAGTAGGTAAAATAGGAAAGGGTCTGATTTTTCATTAGCAATGTATTAGAGAGTCTAATGAAATCTTTATGGCTTGGATATATTACCCAAAAGTCACAATTGCTTTGTTTCCTGCCTCATTTCGCTGCCACCTTTCTCTAAAAATTTTGCTCTGTTATGCATTAGATTTGAGAAAATGGAATTTTCTTCCACACAAAGAAGCATGGGTCCAAATACTCCTGGGGTTCTCAGAATATTCAAGACAGAAGGAGGCAGGGGAAGATGGTCCTCAGTTCCTAAATGTCCAGGTTAGAAACAAAGCCCCCATAGAGGGCTGGAAACTAATTCTGTCACTTACTTCTTCTACCCCATGTCTTCCTTTCATCCTGTCTCAAACACTTCTTTCTTTTTGCTTTCTATCCCTCCTCTCCTTCCTTCTTCCTTTTTCCTTATCCCTTCCCTTTTCTTGTTCTCTGTGAAACATGTATTAAGGAGTGTATCATTCAGCTTAAGCTAGTGTCAACATTAGCACTGTCAATTTGGCAAGCCTAGAATGACCTGGAAAAAAAAGAAAAATGGCCCACCAATTGAGCCATAGTCCTTACCGGGTTAATGTGTGGACATATCTTTGAGGGGTTGTCTTAAGTGATGTAGGATGACCAGCCAGTTGTAGGCTGTACCATTTCCTTGGTCTGAGCTGTATAAGGAAGCTAGCTAAGCATGAGTCTGTAAGCTAACCAGTGAGGAAGCCAGCCAACCCCATTCCTCCATGGTTGCAGCCTCCAGGTTCTCTCTTAAGCAGCACTTGCCCTGATTTCCCTCAATGGTAGATTGTGACCTGGAGGTATAGAAGCCAAATCAGCTCTATCTTCCTTCAGGTTGCTTTTGGTCACTGTTTTATCACAGCAATAGAAATCAGACTATAACAGCTAGTTTACACTGTAATGATGACCAAACCCCCAAATCATAAATGTTTAAGTTTTCAAAATTTATCTTTTGCTCATACTGTGCTGCAAGGCAGCAACTTCTTACCTAAACTCCCTTCCCATAATAGAGCACTGACAACCAGACCCACTCATGGATTCAAGTGGCTCGACCTGCCATTGTGGTGGATGTTGTCAGTTCTTATAACAGAGTGAAAAAGAATTTGACAAGTCAGGTTCTAGTCCCTTAAGTGTCTACATGAATGTCATAGGTCACTTCTGCTCACATTTCATTGCCCAAAGTGAGTCATCCGGCCATGCCTAACTTCAAAGAAGTCATGCCAGTTCATGCTACAACGAATCTCAAAGGTCCCCTGAGAGGCAGCTAATGTAATATTCCATAATTCCAAAATGAATTAAAAACATACCCTACTATGTGTAGAGGAGCTCGGGGTCCAGTTAGAGAACCAGAACAAATACCAGCAGGGATAGATAAAGCCTGGGAAAAGCTGACCGAGAGCCATAGGAACAAGTGGGCCTGTTCCACCTTCCTGGGCTGGCCTTCTGGGGCTTGTCATCATGGTTGTATGACAACCTGCCCTTTCCCATTGGGGTGCAACATCCAGCAGAGAAACTCACACTACTCTACCCACAAGTACTGACAGCTGTGCACCACACTACTTTACCCACAAGTACTACAGCTGTGCACCACACTACTCTACCCACAAGTACTACAGCTGTGCACCACACTACTCTACCCACAAGTACTACAGCTGTGCACCACGCTACTCTACCCACAAGTACTGACACCTGTGCACCACACCACTCTACCCACAACAAGTACTACAGCTGTCCACCACACTACTCTACCCACAAGTACTACAGCTGTGCACCACACTACTCTACCCACGAGTACTACAGCTGTGCACCACACTACTCTACCCACAAGTACTTCAGCTGTGTATCACTCTGCTCTACTCACAAGTATTGATGGCTGTGCATCACACTACTCTACCCACAAGTACTAACAACTGTGCACCATACTACTCTACCCACAAGTACTGACAGCTGTGTATCACTCTGCTCTATCCACAAGTACTGACAGCTGTGCAGATCTATAGACTTATGAGAAGGAGAACTATGGCCAGCCAGCCTGTACAGGCCTCTTTTAAAGTAGGAAAGGCAAAAGTGAGGTCTGAGTGCACAGCTAGTCCTGATCTTTACCTGGCTTACCAAAGGTCACCTATTGTGTCTGAATGCCAAGAAGTGACCTTTGGTTGGAGACAGCTCTCTGTCCTATGGAAGAGGCAGAGTGAGTTAGAACAGTGGGTGGCCATAGGAAGTTGGAGTATGAGATGGAGAAACTGAAGCAGGAATACAGCAGAGGCCCACACTGAAGTTCCAAGTTTTTCTTAATCAACCTTCTGCCGAAGTCCAGAGCCTATCTACTGAAGTTGGGCCTAAAAACTTCATGGACCACTGACCACATACACTGATCTTGTAGCCTTGAAAGAGTTGTTGCTGGAACCCAGGAGAACAAAGAGGGAGAGTAATACTTGGCTTTGGTGGGTTGCTATGGCTGAGCAGACATTATAAAGTCTATATACCTCTGTAATGGGGCTATTTTTAAGCACAAAGAGAATGTTCTGCCTGGCTTTACAATCATATTCCAATCAGTTTCACAGAATTGTGAAATTGATTATCCTGTGGGTCTCACAGGAGCTTTGAGCAAGGCACAGGGGCACCTTAATTCTTTGTTGAGCCCCACATGCTGATTCAAGGAGACTTTAGCTTTCCCATCTATCCCCAAGAGGAAAGGAGTCCAAATTGCCTTGAAATTACAATTTAGTGGCATCCAGCCTTGGCCAGTCTCACAGCCAGAGCTGAGGGCAAGGGAGGGAGGTACTAGACACATTAGTTCCTTTTAAGCCACATAGAGAAGAGATGGAGAAAGATGGGGAAATGGGGAGAGAGAGAGAGAGAGAGAGAGAGAGAGAGAGAGAGAGAGAGAGAGAGAGAGAGAGAAGGAGAGAGGGGGAGGGAGAGAGGAGGGAGAGAGGAGGGAGCACTGGAAGTTTAGGTGATGCTCTGGGAATCAAGGCAGCAGTGTCAACACACGATAGTGACTTGGGTGTCATAGTCATCTGAGCTAGGCCAGGTGGTTCACACTGGCTGTTTCTTTATTCTAATTTTCTGTTGTGAAGAAATGGTTGGATTTTTTTCATGGGTGGAGGGAAATGAACAGCATTTTGTCATGCATTTGACTCTAGGGGAGTCAAGGAGATCTGCCATAAAAGAGGTCAACCTGAGACCTGAAAATGATTAAAGGAATTTGGGGAATCTGTCACAGACATGGAAACAGCATATTCCCAAATATAGAAGCACTTCACCAGAGCAGAAGGGAGTGAAGAAGAGGTAGAACATGAGACTGGTATAGCCTAACATGCTAAGGACCCACAAATGTGAAAGCAGAGGCAGATTATGCATACTGGAAAGAAAATGTGGAGTTCTAAATACAGAAGTGGAGCTGTGGGGATATCGAAGGGCCATCACCCCGGAGACTTGCTAGACCAAACATACACATTATATTATACATAAAACAGATCAGTATTTATATACACACATACATATTGTAATGATCTGTATTGTCTGCTTATTGTGTGCTAGTACTGTTTTAAGTGCTTTGCATTAATTATCTTGACCTTTATATGTCTTATAAAGTAGATTCCTCAGTATCTGGACCCTAAAGATTAAAGAACCTAAGCCTTAGGAGATTGTAAAAGTCAGAGAGATGGTAAATAGTGGGGCTGAGATTCAAATTCAGCCAGTATGAACCTTGAGGCTACTCCTGAGCTAATACAGCACAGCCTCCAGCCATTTTAGCCAGGTAACCTTTGTCAGATGTTTTATTCATTCACCAAAAGTCAGTGAACTGTAGATATGCAGTGATGATCCAGACATTGTGCCAAGTGTTGGGAATGGAGGTTGACCAAGATGGTAAGTCAGATCCTCACCCAGAGTGTGTAATCTATTGAGGATGCAGAAAGCATGTGAATAACTAACACAAAACAGAATGGCTAATTGTCGACCAAGAACAAAAACAGAGAATCAGAAGAGGAACTACCATGACATGAAAGGGCCATCGTTGCAGCAGAGCTCAGATGCTAGCTTTTACAGATGAAGAGAACTAAAGCCAAGGAATACTTGATCTGCTAAGGGTTATTAGTAAGTTAGCATCCTGGCCAAGACAGGAATCCAAGAGCCCTAGCATAGTCTGTAGATATTCACATGGTCCTACTCTGCATCCCCCACTATCCTAGATGCCAAGAGTACCATGTAGTATGGGACAGCCACATACCAGCCTCACGCGATCTCACCTCTCTCCCTGGACTCTTTGCTCCCCAGTACCTGAAGATTTGCAATACACACTAGATTCCACCCATTTTCAGTTCTACTAGATGATGCATGCCGTGTTTCTTTCTTCCATGTCCAGCTCATGGATGAAAGATCTGAACAAAAGCATTTCATTTACTGCCTGGCTCAGGTTCTCCTATATGAGCAGGACCCTGGGAGAAAGGAAGATAGAGGACTCATGCCTTCCACTTCCCAAAGCAGGAAAATCTTAACCATTATATAAAATAAGAAGATCCTATTGAGGTAATAAATACAGAGTGGATTATTCTTTCACTAAAGGAGTAAATAAAATAAGTGTGTGTGTGTGTGTGTGTGTGTGTGTGTGTGTGTGTGTGTGTGTGTGTGTGTGTCCCCATGCATGCGTGCATACAAGTGCGCTTGCACACCACAGGTGTATGGTGCTTAGAGGCCAAAAGAGGTTGTCAGATTCCTCTGGAACTGGAGTTAGATGAAGTTGTGAACTGCCATGTGGGTGCTGGGAACCAAACCCAGGTCCTCTATAAGAGCAGCAAGTGCTCTTAACCATTGAGCCATCTCTCCAGCTTCAGATTTTGCATTTTTAATAGGAGAGGAGAGAAAGAAATGGGAAACCTGAGGAAGCAGAGTTATTGAATAATTCTTCAAAAATGTCTTCTGGTGTGTATGATTTTTTTCTTCTTAGCCAGTGGGAAGCATTATCTGACTGAGATTACAGTTTCCTGTATTCCCCATTCGGGTCTTATTGCCCAAGACCCAACAGAGCTGGCCTCAGGGGTAGAAAATACAGGATTCTGTTAGATGGTATTGCTGCTCTCATGGCCCGGTGGGGCTGTTGAAAACCCGATAGAGGGGACTCTCTTGCATGTCGTCATCAGTTAGAGAATAGTACATAGGGCTCTCCAACAGCCTGGTCCCTTCTCTTGATGATGGCCTCCCCTTACTATCTACTAACTACAGAACTTATGATCCCCATTCTGCTCCCTATGCCTGTACTATAACAGAGCCCTTAGTGTTATAGCTGTTACCAATAAACAGCACCTCTCCCTCTACTCCATGATGGCATCCTCTTCCTCTGCATTCACTCCCCCAGAGTCATCAAAAGTTCTGTCTTCCTCTAGCGCTACTTACAGATGACAAATCGAGACTTCAGAACTATGGCATATCTCCTCTACAATGTGACAAGGCTGATAAGTGGCATTACAGAATCATAGGTCCAGGTCACTCATTTTAAGCCTAATGCTACTTACAGATTGATACGATAGACACAACGAGCTCAGGGTCTACCAGCAATCAGATAGGGCTATGTCAGGTATGAGCCATTCAGGAGCAGTATCAAAATCACCTGGGGATGTGTGAGAACTGCAGGATTCTAGGCCCAGCCCACAGCCCTATGGAATTAAGAGTCTGAGCTGGTTGCACATTAAAATTTACAGAGCATTGCTTTAGAATATGCTCGTAAATCTACCATAACACACAACCCTTGGATCCCTGTGAGAAGGGGACACAGATGATCCTGTTCACAATTAGGTAAAGGCAAGCAGCTCTGGACCCTGAGCAAGAACAATGTGCTTGCTGCTCTCTAAGAGCAGGAGAGGAGTTGTGGATCCAGGCAGAGGGAGTCAGGTGGGTGACTCAGGATGTGTTGCTTTCATTCATACATTTAAAGAGCAGTGTCTGCTGATATTCTAACTAACCTGGTTGGAGAAGCACACACTAGCATGCATGTATGGAGGGACAGTATGCAGGGGTGGGGGTGGACTGCTTGGGCTCCTCTGTCCTTAGGCATGAATGGTTTGTTTCAGCCACATTATACTTCAGCTTTGGTGGAGTTAATACGTACCTGAGCTCAGGGACCATCTGGACAGCACTCCTTGGCTTTCCACTCCACTCCATCAGCTCCAGACAGGGCACAAGTCCTTTGGCCCCGAGAGCTTCCAGCACAGGCTGCTTCAGCATGGGGATGTGTGGGGCTTTGTAGAGCGTGAGCACTGTGGTGCTGATGGCATCCATCCCAGTTATCGGAGGAAGGCAGTAATTGCAAAGCGAAGTCGGAGGCAGGCATCTGACAGCCTCACTCCCTCTCCTGCTATGTATCTTCTCTTTACATGGATCCAGACTATCGCCAGCTTGTTCTCTCTTTAAAATGAGAAATGTGATAACGTCAGTCTCTGGTTTAATTCCGGGGTCTCATTCCCGCAGCCTCTGTCACAAAGCTTGAACCTCTTACCAGAGCTTTTCAAAGCACAGAGTCATCTGACCCCAACTCACCACTCTCGCTCTCTTACCCCACCAGGCTCCGCAGCACAGAAGTTCCATTGTGGTTTACTTTCCCAGGCTGTGTGTCTAGGAACCCTGCCTCAGTGTGTTCCTTCTGTCTGGAATTCTCCAACCCAGCTCAGAGACTCCTAACTCCCATTTCATGCCAGGAGTAATGTTAATGTCTGCCCAGCTGGGTAGTGGTGGTGCCTGCCTTTAATCTCAGCACTGGGGAGGCAGAGACAGGCAGATCTTTGTGAGTTCAAGGCCAGCCTGGTCTACAGAGTGAGATCCAGGACAGCCAGGGCTGTTACACAGAGAAACCCTGTCTCGGGGGAAAAACTGAAGTTAGGTTAATGTCTGCCTAGCACCAAAGACTGGACTCCTAACCCTTTATTATACTTCCATTCAGGAGGGGCTGCTAAAAGGTGAAGATTCTGGGGGTGGGGGGAGTCAAGTTCGGGGGGAAAACTTCTCCAGAGAGTATACCATGTTTGTGGCCAGAGCATCTTGGCATATCTGTTCCAGACAGTCAACTGGGCTGTCTGGTGGTCAGGACCAGAGCCAGAGACAAATCTACATAATAGAGCCATTGATCACTGTCATCAGGTGCAGCCAGCTGTGGCCGGGAGAGAACGCATTTTTTTTCAGAGATGTTCTCTTGGGGAAACTACTCCTTAATAGGAGGCGCTTAAGAGTGGCGAGGGTCAGCCAGTGTGAGAAGGTTCTTTCCTGCTTAAGTTTCTTAAACAGTTTTGTACTGAATGAACTCTAAAATCTTTCCACTTCTGCTCTTAGAACTTGGAATTGCTGTTTGCCCCTGCACAGTAGGAGTTTGCCCATCTTGTATCTGGAAAGCCTGTTTCTTCTCAGTGCTGTTCATCACAGTTTTCTACTGTGATTGGGGATGCAATTTCCCCCATTTATTATAACAGTTTGATGTTGGCAAAGTTTAGCCTTTGCATTCTTCAACTTTTGTAATCGTATGTCTTTCATATTTTTTCCCTAAAGGTTTTTGCTATGGCGGCTTAGGAGATGGCCTGGTGTGCAAGAATGAGGACTTGAGTTTAGACCCCTAGCATCCACATAGAAGCCAGGCACGGGGCTAGCAAGCTGGCACAGCAGGAAAGGATGTGCTGCCAACTCTGATGACGTGGGTTCGATCCCCGGGGTTCACATGGTGGAAGGAGAGGACCAACTCTTGACTATATTCTGGTGACACAGGTGCCATAGAACATATGTGCATGTGCACATACTACCACCACCACCTCAACACTAAATATGGATACATAAAAAGTTAAAGTTAGACACAAGAGTGTGTATCTGCC
Organism: Peromyscus californicus insignis; assembly: GCF_007827085.1. Lineage (NCBI taxonomy): Eukaryota > Metazoa > Chordata > Mammalia > Rodentia > Cricetidae > Peromyscus > Peromyscus californicus. Next base: position 136,467,228 of record NW_026294595.1, on the reverse strand, counting down.
ATCCCAGCCCTGGGAAAGAGCCCTGACGCTCATTGGCCAGCCATCCTAGCTAATCCACAAATTACGTTTTCAGTGATACACTTTGTTTCAAACAGGAAAGGGAGAGTTATTGAGGAAGGCAGCCAGCCTCAACCTCTGTCCTCCACACACATGGACTTGCATACATGTACACACACACACACACACACACACACACACACACACACACACACCTTTTATGATCTTTCTACCCCCATAGGATTCTTTATTATTGCTGATGATTGTTTCATTCTGAATTGTTATATGTTGAAAGCAATTTTGAGTATTGAATAATAATGGTCTAGGGAGCCATGTCCTTTGTTTCTGACTCTAATGGAACTTTCCTGGTTCATTCACCACAAAAAAGGGGAAACTGCTCATGACCTAAATGTTCATCGCTCACACCATTCAAGTCCTTTTTATTTAAACATCTATCAGCTTATGTACTTGGTTACCACCTGTCTTTTGTGTTACTGTAACAAAGAAACCACAGGCTGAGTAATTAGAAAGGAGAGATTTGAGTTTTACAGTTCTGAGAAGTTAGGAAGGCCACGGTGATGGCATCAACAGGGTAAGTGTAGGCTGGAGGCCAAGTTCTTCCTTCCATGGTGGGCCTTTGAACATTGCATCTTCAGATGGTAGATGGCCAAAGGGCTGGGTCTGAGCTAGTTCCTCCAGTCCTTTAATAAAGTACTAATCCATCTACGGGGATGGAGTGCAAATGACATAATCACGTCCCCAAAGACACTACCACTTAATATGCAACAGGGTTAGGTTTCAGTGGGAGCTTTGGAGGGACACTTCAAACTAAGGCACCACCGGTCTTCCCAAGAGACTGGAGCCTCCATGTGGGCTCTTCATTCCCTCACCTGGCACATGGTGGATATTCAGCAAATGACTGTTCAAATAACACATGGTTTTCCCTCCAGGTATGAAAGCCTTAGTTTCCGTTCTTATATTATTAAAGATATTAATTTTCCTTAAGAATTTTATATTTGACTTTGCCAAATACAGTTACTGTCATCTCAGATGAATTTTTGAGCCACTAATAATATGAATCCCAGGCTAGAGAGATGACTCCATAGTAAAGAGCACTGGTTGCTCCTCCAGAAGACCCAGGTTCAACCTCAAGCACCCACAGGGTGGCTCACAACTCTGGTCCCAGGGGATTTGGTGCTCTCTTCTGGTCTCCATTGGTACTGCACACACTTGGTACACACTCATTTAGGAACTAAGATGAATTCCATGGTAGAATCTTAATTGCAAGGATGCTCAACTTCCTGAAATATATTCTCCTTTGCAGTAGAAGCATGTTATCTTCTTCCTGTAGGATTGCTATGCTGGCCTGTGCTTGTTTGGACTCAATTGACTTCATTTTTTTTTTTTTTTTTTTTTTTTTGTGATTCTGCTTCTGTGTCAGACTCTTTCTGTTACTGAATTCATGGGGGAGACTTCTAGTTATGAGTCAGTTCTCTGCACTCAAAAAAGAGATTTATAGCCACATCCACAGTGCACACAACTATCTGTCTGGCAAAACTCTTTATTACCATTTTAACTTTTGAGATTTATTTTTATCCTGTGTGTATGTTTTGCCTGCATGCACCATGTGCATGCAGTGCCTGCAGCAGCCAGAAGGAGGCAGGCCCCCTGAAACTGGAGTTACAGATGGTTGTGAACTTATATGTGGGCACTGGGTATGAGCCTGGGTCCCCTGGAAGAAAGGTCAGCGCTCTTAACCACTGAGCCATCTCTTCAGTCCCTCTGTTATCATTTTAATTAATTATTTAAATTATTAGAAACATACCCATGTTTGATTTCTAATGAGGATGAGCCTGACTTCACCCATTGGTGATCTATGTCCTTATAAACTCATTCACTTCTCATTTCTTTCTCTTGGCATGATCACCCTTTTTATTGATCCATGAGAACTTTTTTTCATATTAAGGACATTGACTTTCTCTGCCATATGTATTTATGTATTTCCCATTTTGCTCTTTTACATTTAATATAATTTGGCTGTAAGTTTTAAAATTAAAACATAATTCAAACTCAGTTGCTCTATATTTCAAGATATACTTTCTTTGTTGACTTGAATGAGCAAAAGTACAGCATAGAGACCAAACAAGCAACATCCTTTATCTGCTAATTGCTTTATGAGTTTATATTGCATTGGATTACTTGATTGAGTATTCCCCTTGTTTATAGACCAACCAGCCTTTTCTTTGGCCTCAGAGCACTGTAGCAGCCCTTCTTCTATAATGTTAGTGAGGTGAGAAAAGTCGATGAGGTGGTGATGTTGCCAGGAAGCTGTAGGAATTCCCTGGGGCAGATGATGGTGACTATCCCCATTCCCTGGGGCAGATGGTGGTGACTATCCCCTCCCCAGGCTACTGTCTTATTCAGATGTAAGAGGTTAAGATAAGGCAGTTGAGATTTGCAGAGTACAAAATTAAAGAGTTGGTAACTTGTGAGAACATTCTAGTTTTCTTCCTGGGCTGTTTCCTCCCACACACCCAGTCTTACCCTGGGAGAAAACAGCTCCCCAAGAAAGGTCATTAGACCTTCTCTTTTGGGTCTAATTTCATTCTTGGAAGTCTGATTTCATTCCTGGAAGTTTCCTGTTGGAATCACTCTGTCCTCAGCTCTCAATTTTCCTTGGGCCTTGCATAGTTTTTGATGTGAGGTGGTCTTGTTGCTATGTATGGCTGTAATAGCTGGTACAAGCCTCACTGTGATGCTTTCATCCTGGAGTGCATGAATGTAGGATAGACAGGGCTATGCAGTGAGTGCTAAGCTTGTAATCAGGCCATGTATGTGGCAGACATCCTTCTCACTCCCTACTACGTTGACCTCAATGCTTTCTTGTCTTCCTTGAGCATAGTGTAACACTATTCAGCTCATCACACAGGCTGTCCCAATGGTCAAGGCAAGTCTGTGATTATTTGCAAATAACGAAGCTATATACATGTGTCCGTGATTTCTATTGTGACTAAAACCTAATATTGGCATCAATAATTTTCTTTTAAGTCAGAGGTTGCTGCTGCTGGCCACTGTTCACTTCCCAGCTATGGAAGTATTAGCCTTGCAGACAGATCATTCGGGGATGTGACAACCAAGCAAGAATGACATCTAGTCCCCTTGAGTCTCTATCAGTGATAGGATCCTGTCAGTTTACAAATAAAAATCTAAATATTTAGAAATCCTAAGCTCCCATATGAAAACAGTGATGAAAATGAATATTTATGATCCAATAATTCTGTAACTGTCTTGGACATCATCCCTTTGCTGACATCTACAAGCCTGTCACAGTTTGGACAGAAGCCAGAGCCCAGCCTGGCAATGCATCACTAGCTCTGTGACCTTGATAAAGTCACTCACCCTCTCTGACTCTGTCCCCTCAGCAGTATAATCAGATGGATCACGCTAATTTCACAGTGTTTGCTCTGCATGTTAAATATTTGGTGTATACTGTGGAGTATAGAACGGTACCAAGTATACAATAGGTGCTCAATAAAGTGTGAATATCGTGCGTGTTACTTGACTGAGATTTTCGTCACTCTGCCCCCTCCCCAAATGTAGCAGAATCTTAATGTTTGGGGGAAGGGATATGTTGCCTTAGTGAATTTGCACTACAACAGCTTAGCATAAACTAGGCAGCTTGTGAGCAGTACAAATTTATTTCTCACAACCAAGATAAAGACACAGACAGACTCAGCATCTGGCAAGGTCTAGCTTCCTCAGAAGTGGTATCTTCTTGCTGTATCCACACAGGAAGGAAGAGATAAGGTACCTTTCTGGTGTCTCTTTTATAAGGGTGACAGTCCTTCTGATAAGGACCCTCATGACCCAATAACCTCTTAAGGTCATATTTCCTAAGATCACACTGTGAACCCCCTAGTAACACACCTCCTCCAACAAGGCCACACCTCCTAATCCTTCCCAAACAGTTCCAACAACTATATTCAAATATATGAGCCTACAGATACCATTCTCATTTAAACCACCACACTTCCCTAAGAATCCAAGATGGACTAAAGGTCAACCCTTCAAAAATAAGTCCCTTGAGATCTCAGCTCTTCCCAATTTTCAGACACACAACTAAAGACACGTAGCCAATTAATAGTTCTAGAGTTGAAGGAAACTAAGTTGAAAGAATCCAAGCCTTGATAAGTTTCCATAGAGCCCTTGCTTTACTTAGAGGTTGTACACATTGGCCTATGATCATATCTCCCAAACTTTATATATGACATCTGATACTCCCACAGCATACCTATCCTTCACTCCACCATCATGGAATCTAACTCTCTGCCACCATCAGCCACATTAAATGCTTTCTTTTATATGTTGCCTTGTTTGTCGTGTTTCAGCATACCAATAGAAAAATAGCCAAGGCAGGAAGCAAAGGGCTTTTGGAGTCTCCTGGAACAGAGCCCTTCAGCTATCACCTCTCACCCTTCTAGCTGCCTGAGTCTGCTTATACCAAACTTCCAAGAGTCAGGGAGTCTTAATAAATATCAGGATGATGATATTTAGCCAACCTCCATGCTGACTCAGACCAGACTGTCTCTTATAAATTCCCTCTGTGGTGACCCTAGTCTTGTGCCTGATTCACCTCAACAGTCAAGGAAGTAATATGGATGTAGCAACAGCCATGCTAAACTATAAGGGATCTACAGGCTGCAGTATAGATGGTCAGGTTCTTTTTCCTAACAGCCGTGGAAAATCATTGGAGAACTTCAATGTTTTAACAACAGTAAGTGTAGGTTATATGTATTAAATTCTAACTGTGTCCAGACACTATTCTGAGGGTTTTACATGTATTATCTTCATTATTGCTCAGGTTAGGACACACCAGCTTTCTTGATAGATTGAGGTACCACAAACTAACCATCTTTCCCAAAGTGTCAACATTGGTAAAATAACAAAGTTCACAGTCTTAGACACAGTGAGAAACCACCTTCTGTAGTTTCAGAAGGGGTAAGTACTGTTCTTAATCAGCAAGGCCAAACACAGTCCATCTCCTGATGGTGATGCTCACTTCACCCCTCTGACTTGGACAGGTATACCTGAGTGTTCTTGAGGCTAAGGAGAAGAATTCATATATGGTAGAGGCATGGGTGCCTGTCCCTAATCCTTATCTGGAGCTGGTGCCTGAGGGGTCTGACAAGGTAGAGCAGCCCTTATCAGCCCACACAGCTGCATCCTGGGATATTTTCCCCAGGGAATGACATGACAGTGAAATCAGCATTCAGTTCCGTTGCCTACACACATTCTGCTGCCTTGGGCAGTGCCAGATGCCCATGTGAATTCATGTGTTTCAGAGCCTGCACTCTGGATACGTCCATAGCAGGTAGGCTAGATGACTTGGATGAAGAAGGATGAACCATGGCCATGGGATGGTTGGCTGGATTAAACATAGAGGTAGTCACTGAGCTAGAGGAACCAAAGTATTTGTCTGTCTGCTGAGGGAAGGAAGAGAAGATGGAAGATTTAAGTAAGACAATTATCTAGGTGAGATGTTTCTGTCAAGAAAATATACTTTTGAAGAAATGTAAAATTTACTAAAAATATCTCAGATAGGTGTTCCAGAAAATTCTGAGTGATGCATGAAAATGATTAGACATCCTGGAATCGTAGCCAGAAAATCTAATTCCTGGGTTGTGGTATATTCTCTCTCTCTCTCTCTCTCTCTCTCTCTCTCTCTCTCTCTCTCTCTCTCTCTCTCTCTCTCCCCTTTTCATTGTATTTGCTTCCTGCCTCTTTTGGCCTGTTTGCTTCTTCCTCTGTTGATACACTGGCTCTATTCCTCTTGCTGAGCTGTGGGTTTCCCTGGAACCTGTTTCTAAGACTCTGTGTCTTCAGCCTGCAGTGAAATAACTCTGGCCAACACCACTACTGGCTCTTTGAAGTCTAACACCTTCCACTGTGTCCTCATAGCCTCCAGACACCAGTGTGCATGTGTGTGGAGATGGCCATTGACTCCAGTCACCGACATGACAAAGGTATTTCAGGGAGTAGGGAGGAGGTAGCCTTCCATGCAGGAGATTGGAATGAATGGAAAGTAAAACTCTCCACATTACCCCAATTTAGAGTTCCAGCTGTTGGTTACTTGATTCTTTCCTCTTTGAAGGTAAAATCTGTTAGTAAGAAAGCTTGTTATGAGATAAAAAGCAATGGTGTTGGAAAAGCACAGCCCCTCTCTCTCCACCAAGCCACATTTGAATTACACAGCCTGGGTGTGTGGTGAGCCACTGAGGGTACTGAGTCCTCTGGAGCTAACAGTGAACCCAGGAAGGCAGTGATAAAGTGAGAAGCCAGTGTGGGCAGGGTCTCCATGGGGGTATTTCTATATATGAATATAGAGGTATCTGAAGACTATTTCTACTGTCATCAAATGTCTTTCATGAAAATTTGTATATTTTTCAATTAAAGAATCTTCATCTGAATCAATGGGATGCTTTCTTTACACCACCCACACAAAACACCCTGTGCCTTTGAGTTGCACACATTCAACATGCTGGGTAACGAGTCTTGGGTTGTTTTCACATCTGGGGGACTCATGAGCTTGACAGCAGGCTGCAGTTACAGACGTCGACCACATGAAGAGGTCCTATAACTTCAGGTACTATCCTGGCAGTAAACCTTATCTATGATGATGCTCTGCTGGACCTCCTTCCTGGTCCCTGTCTCTGGGAGACCAAACCATAAGGTGACACATAACAATTTGGAGAATGCTTGCTGAAGAGCAATGCTTGCCTTGAAGTATTCAACTCCACACACTCCTAGGATTCAGCTTTGGATAGCCATGCTGAGTAAGTGATAGTTATCTTCTTGGACATCTCCTCAGTGTTCTGAATTTGTGTGACCGTTTTTCTGCCTATGACCGTGTTCTCCCTCAACAGACCTAGAAAGTTGATGAGCCAAACAGCTGTACTAGTAAGCAGTGTCCAATGTACCAGTAGGCTTTGCAACAGCCTCCAGGCCCAGAGGGTATTAAGGAAGCTTCATTGCACCAATCTGTATTCCCAGGTACCCAAGGCCAGAGTGTTGTGGAAGAGTCCCAGGATTCTGCATCTATGGTGTGAACTGGAGCAGTCATTTTTTTTTTTTTTTTTTTTTTTAGGATCAGAAGGAACCTTTAAGAACAAACAGGATAGCCCTAACAGCTGGTTCTCATCATGAATTCTGTCCCAGTGATTGTCAGTGACTCCAGGTTAGATGCCTGAGGCCAGAAGTCGATGTCTGATATCTTCCTCCATCATCTTGCACATTTTAGTATAATGCGTAGTAATAAAAAAAGCACACACACACACACACACACACACACACACACACACACACACACACAGGAGAAGCAAGATCCCAAGGCCATCTTCCTTTCCAGTTTGTGGTTTTGTTTCTCCCTACAGTGGCTGCCTAATGAGGCATGGCTCTAGAAGGCCAAGCAGTCACACTGCTCACTTGGTGGGTTTCACTCGCCCATCACCAGCTTAGGACCCTGAGTTTTTACAATCAGTTAGGCTCATGTGGGCTTCACCGTTAGTGGAATTGCCAGAGATGCTGCGAATGGAACCCAGCTCTGTCTGACATGGGCACATGCATCCTGACAGCACTGGCCAAAGGCAGAATTGCAGGCCAAAACGGAAAGAGCTGTGCGTCTCCGAAGGAACTTGGATGATTCATGGATGACAAGTGGCATTGCCTCTAGGATCATGTCTCACTCAGGACAGAAGGAAGAACTGGACATAGGTGACAGTTGTGACAACACGTTAGAGGTCCTGGGGAGCCACCAGGGCAGAAGTAGATTTTGTTGGCCAGTAAGAAGGTGAAATAAGAAGAGAAGCAACTGCCAGAATCTCTCAAGAGATGAAGCATAAGACTTACATGCCTGACTTTCAATAGAGGGAGAGAACCACTTTGCTCATAGTTAACAACCTCTTAATTCTGGAGGAGCCTGGGATTGGGACAGGGAGGAGTTTGGAACATGCAGTGTGTGTGTGTGTGTGTGTGTGTGTGTGTGTGTGTGTGTGTGTGTGTGTGTGTGTGCGTGTGCGTGTGCACAGAGGTAACAAGCCTGTGCAATTGAGTTCTGCCAGTGGGTACCAAGGAGAGGAGAGAGAGGCTTGGGCTAGGTGCCTTGGGACCTGAGCTGCCCCACAAAGGTACCCTTTATCCTTTGTCATCAATTAGGAGTCTAGAAAAAGAGGATGGCAGGAGAGGTATTATCCACAAGGTCTTGTTGCTCTGGGCTGAGTCATGGCTACACTAATAGGTAGAGCAACTAGCTTTCTTTATGAGAGTTGTGGGAAAATCCCCTGGAACAGCACACAGGGCACAGACAAATGGTTTGTACCCCCGGCAATTACCTGCATATGAGAAGAGGCCCAAGGGCAGTATGGGAGGGAATGTGCAGGAAGCAGCAGTACTGATATTAGATTCAGCACTCCTGGATGCTCTCCCATGAGAGCTGCATCATTTAGTCCACATACTAATACTCAATGTATAGATGACAATGAGAGGTTCTGATGTTACTGATGGATTACTCTAGATAATTCCTAACAAGGCTACTACCCTTATCCCAGGAGGTGAAAATGGGTTGTTGTAATAGTGATGGCAGATGATTCAAAACATTTTCTTCTTCGTATGTGTATGCTTCACACACAAGCCAGGGATGTCTAAGCCAAGTCCATTGGCTGGCTATGTATGTCCAAAGACATATATGTGTATATGTTTGTATGTATACCAGTGCTTGCATACATGATTAGGTGTACACATGGGGGCCTGAGATCAACCTTGCATGTAACTCTCAGGAGCCATCCACCTTGCTTTTGAGACAGGGTTTCTCACTGGCCTGCAGCTTGCCAGTTCCAGTTCCTCTGGGCAGACTGGCCAGTGAGCCTGAGAGATGTCTACCTCCCAGAACTGGGATCACAAGTACATACCACTATGCTCAGCTTTTATTTCCACTGGGGTTTCTGGGAGACAACTCAGATCCTCATGCTTGTGCAGAAAATATTTTACCAACCAGCTATCTTCTCAGCCCTGTTAGTAGCATTTTTACAACTGAATTCCTTTGTCCTCAAGAGGAACTGTAGCTGACAACAGTGCATCACAGTAACAAAAGGTTACGTACACATACAGCTGTGCAGAAGGGTGTATGGGACAGTCATGTGACTGGAGCCCATATACACTGTGCAGATGTGAGGTTCTAGTTTCATTAAGGTGTTGTGAGGAAATATTCTGATCAAAAGCAACCTGGGAAGAAAAGGTTTATTTGACTTACACTGTGGGTTACAATCCATCACTCAGAGAAGTGAAGCAGCTATGGAAGGTAAAAACCTGGAGGCAGGAACCATGGAGGAACGAAGCGTGCTTTCTCGCTCTCTGGCTCACTCATGGACGCACACTGAGCCAACTTTCTTATACAGCCCAGGACTGGCTGCCTTTGGATAGTGCCACCACAGTGGGCTGGGCCCTCCTGAATAATTACTAGTGAAGACAATTGCCCACAGACACGCCCATGTGGGTTTGCATGATTTGTCAGTAGAGGCTTTCCTGTCAGGTGACTCTAGGCTGCGGCTGCATCAAGTTGACAGTTAATGCTAGTGGGCATGTGTATGTGTGTGTGTGTGTGTGTGTGTGTGTGTGTGTGTGTGTGTGTGTGTGTGTGTGTGTTTAATTGAATTCATAGAAGTAGAACCAAAGAAAAAAGTCTAAATAAATAATTTGGGGGTTGATAAGGGAAAGAGAAAGGAAGAAGCCTGAGGAAGTGAAAAGGTTTGGCCTAGACCTTCACTGTCTAGTCCCTAGCTGCACATGGCTCCTGAGCTGCAGAAATGTGGTAGTGTGTCCACCTGACCCAAGATATGAGAGGAAACCACACAAGAGTTCAGCAGAAAAACAGAATGGAAACTGTCCCTTTAATAATTTTGTGTTGATTATATGTCGAAACAGTAACAGCATGGCTACCTTGGGCTACATAAAGCCTGTGAGCCAGGTTGGTGTTGCCAGCCTGTCTCCCCTTTCTCTGTGTAGTTCCTAGAAAACACAAAGATCACAAATGTGCCTCTAGTGGGCAGTGTTACTCTCAGGGGCCATCTGGATAAGGGGTACACCAGAGTCTTTCCTCTCATGCTGTGCACTAATGCTTTGCCATCCATCTTCCAGCTACCTCTCCAGAAGAGCCCACTTATTCTGCTGCCTTAATTCTGTTTCTTAGCCTCCCTGAGTCTCAACATCCTCCTCCTGCACCCACTCTCCTCTGACCACTTTGTAAATGGAAAGGCTCCCTCAGGCTATGAGTCTGGGGCCAGATAGGATGTAGGTTCCTCAAAACTTGCTTCCCCGGAGGTGTAGTTAGTTTCTAACTAAGGTGATGCCACCTATTATATGTCTGTTTGCTCCTATGGTGACATCACAGACTAGATTAAAAAGAGAGATCGAATGTGGGCTCACAGAGACTGAACTGACAACCAGGGAACCTGCATGGGACTGACTTAGGCACTCTGCATATGTGTTACAGTTGTGTAACTTGGTCTTCTTGTGGGACTCCTAACAGTGGAAGCAGGGGCTATCTTTGACTCTTTTGCTGGCTTTTGGGACCTTATTCCTCATACTGGGTCACCTTGCCCAGCCCTAATACATAGGGAGGTGCTTAGTCTTACTGCAACTTGATATGCCATGTTTTGTTGATATCAATGGGAGACCTGCAAGAAATGGAGGAGTTGATTGAGGGGTGGGGACAGAAGGAGGTGTAGGGGGAGGGACTGGGAAGAGAGGAGAGAGAGGAAACTGCAGCCAGGATGTAAAATTAATTAATTTTAAAAACAGAGAGAGAGAGAGAGAGAGAGAGAGAGAGAGAGAGCAGTGGTGTGCTGCACACCTTTAATCCCAGCCACTTGGGAGGCAGAAGCAGGCAGATCTCTGTGAGTTTGAGGCCAGCCTGGTCTACAGAGTGAGTTCCAGGACAGCCAGTGTGATTATGCAGAGAAACCCTGGAGAGAGGGGGGCGGTCCTCTAACATGAGAGCAGAAGGTTGGAGAAAATGTTAGATAAATAATCATGTTGACCAAGGAAGAAGAAAGTTCCCATTTCTTCTAAGGAGGAGATCTATTCCTCTGAATAGACTCTTACAAAACCTTCCCATGACAAATGGTAGCTAATAAAACCCTCTTACAAATGCTGCACTGCTGCGTGGAATTGGTGGCTGGATCTGTGATCAGGCCACCCATTTATTCCTTTCTTAATGCCCAATATCATGAGGGAGAGAAAGTCAATTCTGTTTTAATTTCATGAGAAAAATGCTGAATAAAAGAAAAATGCAATAGAGCAAACCTTCACAGTTCAGTCCTCCGCTGGCCCTCCTCAAAACATGGGATTATGTGAGCAATGAATTTCTCCTTAGGAAGGTCCCACAAACCTGCCCCCTGCCTTCACCTTAGACAAGGAGGTAGGAAGTTCCATGCTGGTGAGAGGAACCCCTGAAAGAGCTAAGGAAATTCAGTTGAGCTTTGATGCCTTAACTTGCATTTCACTCAGCATCCCTTAATTTGGGCTTTTGTGTACCCGCCTTCCTAACCAGGAGCTCTGCTTAATCTTAGTATGAAACTCCCTATAACTTCTCAGCCCAGGACACCTCAGCAAACAGGATACTGGAGCAGTTTCTAGTTTTCTGGTCCTGGAGAGCCAGGTGGGCCAATTTTCATGATCATCACAGAGCACAGAGTCAGGCCAGTGAATTCTGGGTTCATACTGGCTAGGTTCCAAACCCAGCTTCACCTCTTGCCAGCTGGGAAAGCATAACCTTAAGAAACAATAACTTTTTCCCTAAGCATTAGTTTCTTCTCTGTGGAATGGGAACCAGAGTAGTAGTAGTCGCTAGTTAATTTGATCTTCCCATGAGTAATGACTGGCAAGTACTTATCGGGTACCTGTAACATGAATCTTAAAAGGTCTTATTAATGAAAACAAACCCAGGAGACAGGTATTGGGGTGAATTCTGAAAGATCAGAGAGACAGAACAAGCCACAGCTAGCCTCACCTTCAACTTCTCAGCCGATACTGTTTCCTCAACCTGGAAGCCTCTGAGTCCTCATCTGAATAGATCTCAGCTGAACTGCTGCTAAAAGCTAAAAGCTTTAAAAGGCCCTAGATCCTGGTTTTCATGCCTTATATACCTTTCTGCTTCCTGCCATCACTTTCTGGGATTAAAGACATGTGTCTTTCCCAAGCAAGACGTGAGATCTCAAGTGCTGGGATTAAAGGTGTGTGTTACCATGCCTGGTTGTTTCCAGGGTGGCTTCACAGAGATGGATCTCTGCCTCCAGAAGGCTAGGATTAAAGGTGTGTGTGCTACCATTTTCTGGCCTCTATGTCTATCTAGTGGCTGTTAGGTTCTCTGACCCCAGACAAGTTTATTAGGGTGCACAATATATTGGGGGACACACTATCACCACAGGTACCTGGTTAAGAACAGGTGGAAGTAAACATGCCTGTTCATTAATGTTGTTGTGATGGGTGGATCTGACAACTGCTGGTAGTTTGAGTTTACGGTGATACAAAAGGGTTTCCTAGCTTAGCCATTTCAACTGGAACTTTCAGTAGAGTACCTGGTCCCCTACATGACACATTCAATGTTTCATTATAAGTAAACTTCTAACTCCACAAATTGTTCAACTGTAGGCTAAGTGTCCTGAGAACATCAGACAGGATAGGCTAGCTAGGTGTGGTGGCTCTCTCCTGGAATGCCTTGGGAGGTTGAAGCATGGGGATCACACAGTTGAGGCTAGTCTAGCTACATGGTAAGGTATAGAATACATGGAATACATAGGGGGATCCTGACTAAAAAAAATAAAGCTAAGCTATGATGTTTGGTAGGTGAGGCACATCAAATGCACTTTTCAACTTGATTATATTGGATATAACTCTATCAAAAGTTGAGGCACCTTAGTAATTAGGAATCAAGGATATAACCTTTGCCTATGGCTCAATAATTTCATGATTCTACAAGGATGAACCCACATTTTTATTCACTTCCTAAATCCTAACAGGATGGGGGAGAAAAACCAATGAGATGAACCCACTTTTTGTTTCTTATCTTAAAAATAAAAATATTTAGGAATGACTGAGTAACAGTAGTATGGACCTGCCCTGGGACAGCTTAATAGTTTGGTTTAGTGGTAAAGTATCTCCCAGGGGCTTATTTGGTTAGACACTTGTTCCCAAGCAGGTAGCACTGTTTGGAACTTTCAGGAAGTAGTTTCCAGCTGGTCGATGTAGGCTACTGGGGGGCGAGCCTTGAGCATTAGAGCCCAGTCCAGATTTCATTCTCCACTCCTCGGCTTCTTGGTCTGTGGGGCTGTCCCAAGAGGCCCCTGCTGCTACCAACCAAACTGTTCCAGCCATCACCATGCCTTCCCCACCCTGAGGGGCTGTGACTCCCGAACCATGAGCCAATATAAGTCTCTTTCCTCTTCTGTTTCACCTGCCAGATGTTTGATGACAGCAGTGTAAAAGTCACTAATGCATTAGGGCAAGTCCCTCTGTGGTGGGATAGCCAAAGGTCCACACAGCTGACCCTCTCACCCCAAAAACTGGTGACAGAGGCTGGGTGAAGGTCTGTGGTCAGACTGGGTGATGGGATGAAAATGGAGGACATTAGCCATCTAATTACTCCACTTCAACCCCCGATCGTACTCTATCAGGCTTTGCTGCCTCTATGTTCTTAGCCCTCATTTAGTCAGTGACCCTTATAGACTACTGCTCTGTGCTGGGACGGGTGCTTGACAGTCACCTACAGCGAAAGAACAGGCATCTGTCCTCAATGGAGGGTGCCCCAAGGCTGTCCCTGCCAATGAGGCTGTTGGTGTGACTGCAAGTTTCCAAAGAGCCAGCCTGCTCAAAGCCAACTGGAGAGGAATTCACCCTGCACCTCAGCAATTTAACCAGATTCAACTTAGCGAAACTGAAATTGACTGAGTGAGAAGTTGAAAGGCGAGCCGCTTACATCCCCAAACCTGAGTAGTCTTGCTTCGCTGGCTCAAAGCCACTGGGAGTATTGCTAGACAGACTCATTAAGCACGAAGGTTTCTGCGAAAATGACAAAATCATAGCACCCCAGATACCCCAGCGTGAGATTAAAAGCTGAAAGGAGGTTTAAGCTTCATATTATTAAGTGGCATTATGACAGTTTAGAAGGAAGGAGCTTTGCAGCCATCTGAATTGATGGTGGCCCTGCTATGGGATTGTCTGTGTGTAATTGTAAGAACTCTCTTCCTGTGCAGGGCAGAAGATGGGGAGGGGGGAGTAGGAGGTAGGCCAGAGCTAAAGACTGGAGGAGCAATTGTTGGTAGAGGGAGCAGTTGTTGACAGGGACTCAAGCACTTGACCCCTACCTGGAGGCTGAGGAGTGACCATGATTTAGGAAGGGGAGGGCTCTGCATGGTAGTTCCTGTCTCATTCCTCATTAATCAGCCTTGTGGCTTTGCCTGTTGGATGACAAATACAAACCTCTCTGGGCCAATTCCAGGGAAGTCTCACTAGATAGCCAGGCTAGTCTTCAATTATCTACTCTCCTGCCTCTCTCTGCCTCTGCCTCTGCCTCAAGTGATGAGATTACAGGCATGCACCATCATACCTGGTTTCAGCATTTTATTTTGAAATAGTTTTATATATTTACAGGAAAATGTTACAAAAAGTGAAACACACACACACACAGACACACACAGACACATGCACCCCCCACATGATAGAAGGTTTTCTACCCTGCATCCAAGTTTCCTCAAATCAACATCTTCAAATGCATGGTATATTTGTCACAAGTAAAGTGATAGTTTCGTTCTGCATTCCATGGAGTAGAGTTCAGACTTGAGTAGAGTCTTGTTTTTTCTACGTATGGACCCCACCCCCACCCCATGCCATTGAATTGACATGTCTCTGTTCTCCACAATAGTAACCTTTTCCCTCTAACCCATTTCTTTTTCCCTTCTTTCTCCTTTCTCTCCTCTCTCCCTTAGCTCTCCTTTTCCTCCTCAGCCAGTCCAATCACTCTGGGACCCATCTTTCCCAAGCACTTGCCTGTGTTTGTTCAAAACTGTGTCTGCCTCGCCTGCCTTTCTCCTGCCCCCCAGATTCTAGCCCAGAGCCCAACAGGAAGTGAGTTCCCAGGACCTGGCAGCTTCAACAGAGTGTGCACAGAAGCACCAGTCCCCATGCACTTTCCCTGGCTCTGCAGACTTCCAAACTCTAGGACTAAGTAGTAGCGAGAGTACCGATCACAACCGCTTTTCCATTGTTGTAACAGTCTTCAGCTGTCTAGGAAAAGGGGGCACTGTGGCCAGGAAGTCACTGGCAGGTGCACTGCAGACAGCTGTGTGTTCCACTGCTCTTCCAGAGGGATGCATTCCTTTTTATATTTAAATTGTCTGGAAACTGAGGGACCAACACTGTCCTTTCTAACAAGAGGGATTGCCTTGAGCTGGCCCCCTTCTGCAGTGTGTGGCCCTGAGGCCCCCGAGTGGCCTTGTCCATGTGTAGGAACATATTCATAGTGAGTGGGTCTGAAAAAGAAAACGACATGTTGTTCTGGGCTTGAAGGGAAATGCTTACTGCTTTATCCAGTGAAAGGGCTGCTTCTGCCTACCCTGTGATCTTGCTAAAACTGGTCTATAAAGACGTGTGAAGTATGAGCACAGGAAGGCAGAGCCTGCTGGGAAGGATAATTTAGGGGACTGACCCTCCCAGAGAGTTCAAGATGGAGATACAAATGTCACTGTGAAAGTGAAGGGTGCTGAGCCCTGGAGGAGGCTTCTGGAACCTTGAGCCAGTGGGACACAGGTAGGCACTCAGTTTGTATGGGGTCATCCTACCAGACAGGCTATTACATTTAATCAACTTTGGTTTGCTTTTATTCTAATTTGTTGTTGACTTAAAACCCCATCTTGCTTCTGACAGTGACCCATAAGCAAATTTGATGTTTTCCACTTGGCCATATATAAATACGGAACCAGGGTCTAAATAGCTTGCTACTTCTTAGTGTGTTCTCTAAGTACAGGGTGATCTCTTTAGTAACCATTCTTGGCTTTGTGTTTCCTGCCACACAGTGACCCTCTAGATTCACAAATATCATCAAGAGAGATGGGACTGTAGGGAGGCAGCCACAGTGAAGGACAGCCATGTTCTGTCCCTGAAATAGCATAGTCCCAACCCCACTCACAGGCTGCCTCACCCTGGCCCACACTTCACCATGTCCTCTTGTGGCCTCAGGTTCCTCAGTGGAGGAAAAATGGGCAACCATAAGGAATCGATACTGTTTCTTTTTAGGATTAAATAATTTTTATGTGAACACATTGTTAGAATTCCTAGCCACTCCCCAGCTACATGACCACGCATGTGCTATTCATCAGGCAGGCAGAATGCTTAGTCATCCCAGGGCCTTGCATCCTACATAATCCGTGTGCTACGTGATCACGTAATGTGAGTGCAGCATGATCACGTAATCTATGCACATGCATGGCGTAGCTATGTCAGCCCATATGCACATTCTTGGGAGGGACCCATAGAAGTAGATTCCACCTGTTTCCCCGTCCCCCTTCTTCCACACCATTTGCTTCTAGTAGGCCTACTGCACTCTCCCTCTTTACCCTCCCCTAATAAAAACTCTTTTAGTGCATTTCATTGTACCTCGTGGTTTCTCTCGCATGGTAAATAGTGCCGCAAGTAAGTAACACACACTCCCTCCCTGAAGTACTTCGAGTAAAATGTGTCCTTCAGAAAACTTTTCATCATGCTCGTGCTTTCCAGTCATGTGCCTCCGAGCCCTGTTTGGATGACTCTTCCCTACTTTATCTTACCTCCTCTTAGCCATATGTGCCCTCTTTCCCTCAGAACCAAGATTTTCCATCCCTTCTCCCAGAACGAGGCTGACTGATTAGCTTCACCCCTGATTTAGAAGCATCTGGAGCAGGGTCTTTCCTGGTTGGGACCTTTGAGGGATTGCTATATTTTTGTCCCCTAGCTGGCTAGCCAGTCTAACCTACTGAGAGAGTTCCAGGCTAATAAGAAACCTGTCCCAAAAGTAAAGAAGATGGTGTCCTTGAATATAGGCACTCAAGTTTCCCCTAATTGCCACGTACATGTGCATGCACATGTTCATGTGTCCACACACATGTGTACCCGCAAACATGTAGACCTGCATGTATACATGAACACACATGATGAACAGGAAGACACACACATACACACAGATGAGCTTCAAGTGTAGCACAGGGGTCAGGAACCCCTTTCTATAAAAGGTCAGAGGGCATATTTTAGGGTGTGTGGACCATTGGGCCTGCCTCAGCCCCTTTAATTCTGCTGCTGTAGTGTGGAAGCAGCCATTGGAAACACAAATGAGTAGTGTGCCTGTGTTCCAGTAAGATTTGATTCCTATTGGAAGCAGGTGGTTCTGGATTTGCCTCATGGTCTATGTTCTGTCAACCACTGGGCTGCTAACAAACACATGACAGGAGGTTTGGGGGAGACTCATTGATGAAATCATTGTATGATTAACATAAGGCTAATGAATCAAGGGAGAGATGATGTGTCTTTATATCTTTGAGAATATAAGATAGGGGTAACTGGAAGCCACAGAAAGTGTTCATGCAAAGTATTGCCTTCAGTGAGGTCTAAAGATGAGGAGTCATGGCTTAAGGAAGAAGAGTGGGAAAGAAGTGGTGACCTATTAGCCTGTTCAAATGTCCTGTGGTTAATGGGACTATGAATCTTTTTTTTTTTTTTTTTTTTTTTTTTTTTTTTTTGGTTTTTCGAAACAGGGTTTCTCTGTGTAGCTTTGCACCTTTCCTGGAACTCACTTGGTAGCCCAGACTGGCCTCGAACTCACAGAGATCCGCCTGGCTCTGCCTCCCAAGTGCTGGGATTAAAGGCGTGCGCCACCACCGCCCAGCTTGAATCTTTTTAAGTAGTGAAATCAGGCTGTCAGGCCAAGGGGAATCACAGAAATCAGCCCAGATCCTAAGCTGGCTAAATCCAAGGGACGCAGAGGCAGTCTCACCCCTTAGAACCAAGGAAAACCTCACTTTTTATGACAGGATATGTGAGATTTCTAGCTGTTAATTCCACTGTCCCCAGCCAGAGACAAGAGCAGCCTCTACCATTTTGTTGCAGCCAGATCCAGTCCCCAGACCTGGGTACTCCTGTGTAGCTAGGCTCCGTTTCTCACTAGCCCTTCATTTCATGCTTGCCATTCTGATAAACGTTCCCTTTGCCCCACCTCCAGAGAGTCACGTGTCACCTTCTCCGTTGGTGGCCATGCTCCAGCACAGTTCCCTTACCTTTCTTCTCCCCCTCCCCAGCAGGATCCCCCACTAACTTTGTAAAACTTGCAAGTTAAATTTTTCAAAGACTGTTTCTGACAAAGCAACGGGAATTAGATTTGGTGAAGCCCCTCATAAAAAATTGAAGACATGCTATATTAACATACATTGATTTATTCATAGTGTTTCATTACAAGTAAGTGAGGATCCTGTAATACCAGGAAAGGTTAGGAGAGCAGGGGAGCGTGGTATATTATATTGACAGCTCTGTAGAAATTGAGTCGCTTTTGGATTGAATTTGGAGCTCAGGAAAGGGCTGGCTAGTAAATAAGGTATGAGCTTTCACTCTCAGTGTCTGTATATCAGCGGTGTTGCCACCAACCCAGTCAGGGTCACTAGGACTGATTTTTAAGAAAATACAGAGGCATATCCTCGCCACTGGTGCACTGGGGTCCCAGGCCCCAGGCACGGCTCGGAGCATCTCCCTCTTCTGTTGCTAGGAAACAGGAGTCCAGCTGTATACTTTCCCCCATTTGCCCTCTGCTCTGTAGTCACTCTGGACTTCTCTCTGTGTGGGCTTTTCCCCACCTCAGGCCCTTGCCCAGCCTATTGTCTCTGCCTGGAACCTGCAGGGCTTTTTTCCTCTGCTCTGACTCCATTCCACCCTTCAGGTTCGAATCTTTTCTCTCCTAAGTCCCTTCCCGGAGCATTGCATCTTGGTTCAGTATTGCTCAGATGTAGCCTCTAAGCTAATGGTTTGGTGCTGAGCTAATGATTGGGAAATATAAGAAACACCAGTTTAAAAAACAAAACAAAACAGCAACAACAACAAAAATGGGGATGGGAAGCAGAAAGTAAGGTAGAGTGAATATATATATATATATACATATATATGTATATATATATGTGTGTGTGTGTATATATGTATATATATATATGTGTGTGTGTACACACACATATATATATATATATATATGTGTGTGTGTACACACACATATATATATATATATAGTAAAAGTTTTTATTTCAATTATTTCATTTTATTTTGTTTGTGTGTGTTCCTGCATGCACATGCATACATGTGAAGATCAGAAAACAGTGCAAGTACAGTTAAATTCCAAGAATTTGGAATTAATGCAGTCACTGAGAGTGCCCCAACCAGAAAAGCATGAAGAGTTGGAGGTCTACAGTGTTTGCCTCTGAGCTTGGGATGGGAAGATGGTCCCTAAAACTGCTATCCACCTGTGGATGGATGTGCAGGTGTAGACTGGTTATGAAAACCCAGGTTATCAGCACTTGGAGTTTCTCTTTCTGGGCTCACTCTGATCCTAGCCAAGTCTGGCCTCTCTCATTAAGCACATGGCGCCATTGCTACATCACTACTGCCTCATACAGGAAATCACTCTGTCTCCAACATGTCTGCCACCTATTCTAGGGATAAGAAACTGTTCAGCCTGGTTTGGCTGTTCTAGAAGCATGGATCATTTTTTTTATTTATTTAAATTCTTTTGATTTGTGTGTGTGCATGTGTGTGCATATGTGTGTGTGTGTGTGCACATGCACAGATGCTATGCTACACATGTGGAGGTTAGAAGACAACTTTTGAGGGTTGCTTCTCTTTCCTGACCTAGTTGAAGAAGGATCTCTTGTTTTGCTGCTGCACTACATACTGCGAGCTCACTAGTTAGTGAGCTTCGGATCTCTGCTTCCCAGGGTACCATGGGAGCACTGGAATAGAGATGCACATGACCACATCCATTTTTTTTTTTTTTGGTTTTTTCAAGACAGGGTTTTTCTGTGTAGTTTTGGTGCCTGTCCTGGATCTCACGCTGTAGACCAGGCTGGCCTTGAACTTACAGAGATCCTCTTGGCTCTGTCTCCCAAGTGCTGGGATTAAAGGCGTGTGCCACCACCACCCGGCTTACCACATCCATTCTTAGTGTGGGTTTCAGGCATCAAACTTGGCTTGCACGACTAGCACTTTTGCCTACTGAGTCATCCAGCTAGCCCTTAATAAAATATTTCTTAATGTAACAAAGTAGATTTAAAAAAGAATTAAAGAATGCTATGTATCAGCAGCTGCAGTTGCCTGCTTGAGACCTGCTTAAGATCAAGCCAGTCAGACTTCTAGCGTGGTGGGATGGAGCTCATGATCTATTGACAGTTGATGACTTCTGGAAAGGGAGACACAGTTTTCTTTATAGGTAGGGCCTCTGAAAGGTCAGCTGTGCTCCAGTGGGTGGTCCCACACCCAAGAGTATGATCAGTACAAACTGGACTCAGGATATTGAAAAGAAAAAAAATGGAGCTGGAGGGAAGTCTCAGTGGTTAAGAGCACCTGCTGCTCTTTCTGAGGACCTGGATTCAATTCCCAGCACCCACTCCAGTGCCAGTGGACCAGTCCCTCTCTTCTAGTCACTGTGGGTACCAGGCATGTATACAGCTAAGCATACATGAATATAAAATAAAAATAAAGTAAATAAATCTTAAAGTTGGGAGGAGTTGAGAAGGTATGGAGGGATCTAGGAGGAGTTAGGGGGAGAGTACGGATTGAATATGATCAAAATACTTTGTGTGCAATTAATAAAAATATTATGTTAAAAGAATCCTGTGTAGGCTGCTTTAACAGCTATGTGATTCAAGTTCATGGGCTCACACTGTCAGCCATGGAGGACAACGCACAGCACAGATACCATTAGTTGCTTTGATAGCAGGGAAAATGCAGGCACCGAGGGAGGACTTCAAGACTTAAATACCTTAGCATTGCTGTGACATCTACCTTGTGACCAGTGGACATAGACAATTCAGGATTTGATTGTTGTCAATTCATGAACTTGGTGTCATAGAGCATGGTCTTCACATTAACCTCTGTCTGCAGTGGGTCAGAAAACACAACACTGATTCCCTATCACAGATGGTTTGAAAAGTGCTGATTCAATGCAAGTTATTTCCAGTTGAGCATCCCATGAAGATAACTATCCTGATTCCTCAACAAGATGTAAGCAAACACTACTGGTGTGTAGGACAGAATACATGTCCTGCATTCTCTTTTATGTGTGAGGCATGCATGTATGTGTGTATGCATGTTATCCTGGGTATGTGTGTGTGTGTGTGTGTGTACATGTGGAGGTCTGAGCTTGGTCCTGGGAATCCTTTTTAATTAATCTCCCACCTTATTCATTAAGACAGGTTCTCTGCATCAAACCCAGATCTTGACAATATAGACGTTGTCACTCCTGGAATTACAAGGGTACCACTACTCACATGTGGCATCTGCATGGATTCTGAGGATCTGAAATCCAACCTCTTGCTTTCCTCCTGGCATTTGCATCGATTCTGGGGAGTCTGAACTCTATAGTTATCTTACTTATGTGACAAGTACATTAACCACAGAACAATCCCTTAGCCCATGGTCTGCATTTTTAACAATGGAGCTACTGTACTTTGGAAAGTGGCTAGTCCAATTGAGTTATGTGCAATACCAGATACGTACTAGATCTCTAAGACTTGAAACGAATTATGGAATGTGAACTAATTCATTAAATGTTTTGGTGTTGATAGCAGACTGAAATGATAGTATTGTAGATGTATTGGGTATGAGATATATTAATAAGTTAAATTTGCTTTATTGTTACTACAGTATATTTTTACTGATAAGATTCATTCTTTGACAATTTTACACATGTCCATAGTATTTTATGATTACTCTCTCCCCCATTCTCTCATCTTTCCCCCACTCCTTCCAGCTCCTGACTTCCCTACAAATCTCTTTCCAAAATCCATGGCTTTTGTTTTGTGTCCCCCTGCATTTAAGCTGGGCCATCTGTGTAATCCTGCGTTCAGAGCCCTCATTTGACTCTGGTGGACTCAGCAGATACCATGCCTTCCCCTCACATAGTCTGTTAGTTGCCAGTACTTCAGCAGTAAGTGGTAAGACCCCACCATGAGCTCCTCCCTGATCCAAAGCTCACTGTCGGCTGGGACATTCGTTTGTAGTCCCAGTGCCAGTAATGACATCAGATATGAATTCATGACCTCCATGAGAGTGCCATGCTTAAAAGAATATATTCTGCACCCCTTCTTTCTGTCTTTGGGCTCTTACATTCCTTCCACGACACCTCTGTAATGATCTCTGTGATAACCTCCTTAGGATGTGGTGTGAATATCTTGTTTGGGACTAAGCCTTTAAATCATTTGTTCTCAGCATCTTGTCTGGCCACAAGTTCTGCATTCCCTTGTATCCACTGCAAAGAGAGGTTTCTTCTCTAATTTGGGATAAGAGTATCCTTTGTGGATATAAACATTGACGTGTAGAAGGCAGCTTGATGTTATACCTGTTCAGCTAAGCAACAGTGTAGTATGTTTTCCCACTGGTTCCTAAGACCCCCTCAGTCACAAGTGTTTGACTGGGAGCACAGTACCAGGAATGAATTCTTTCTCATTGGGTGGGCCTCAAATCCAAGCAGAGAGTTGTTGGTTACTCATATAATATTCATACCATTATTGTACCAGTGGGCACATCGTGCCTGACACGTTGCTAATGTGGTTCCTAGAGTTCACAGCTGGGTAAAACCATTAATGCCCTTACTCCATGCAGCAGCCTGTGTAGCACTGTTCTACCATGAAAGGTAGCCAACAGGAAGGAAGCTTCCAGCTCAATGGCAGTTTGATTTATCTATACTTTCATTCAAGGTGTGTGGTATCTTCAGGAACAGGGTCTCCCAAACCAACAGCCACAGAGGTATTCCAGACCTAAAACTGAAAAATTTATTTAGTGGTCCATTGCTTCTAGGGCTGGCATTATCTATCCATGGGAGGCATCTGCCATCAAATTCTTTTATGTTTTTAGATTGGATTACAAGGTAGCAGAGAGAGCAAGTTTCTAGGTGGCTTCTCATATCCCCTTTATTTTGATTAACCCCTCCCCATTCTCCCATCTCCCCATCTTCTATCCTTCATGCTGACTAAACCTTTCCACTTCCAACAACCTCCCTACCCACCCACATTTTACTTACATGTTACTATTTCCCCTCCCTTGGGGTAACTTCTGCACAACTGCTCTCTTTCTAAACTCTGGAAGCTGAGAGAGTATAGAAAACTTAAGATGGCATGCTCTGATTGTGTTAGATATGGCTGTTCCATGGGCTCGTCAGTAGAAAGCTCAGGGCTGTGGTTTTCTGTACTGTACCAAGCAGCTCTGTAACATGGTGCCTGGCTTGCCTCTCTTCTCCTCCCTGCCCCTGCTGCTCCTCTCCAAGGAGCTCTCTTAGTTACTGAGTAGGGCATTTATGTGCTCGCTTATCACTTTGTCACACAGATTAACTACAAGGCTGTTGGCTCACTGGATCCAAGCGCTGACCTGTCCAGCCAGAGGGGGAAAGTGTTCAAACTCCGGAATGAAACTCACCACCTCTTTGTGGGTCTGTACCCAGGGACCACCTACTCCTTCACCATCAAGGCCAGCACAGCCAAGGGCTTCGGACCCCCTGTCACCGCTCGGATTGCCACCAAGATCTCAGGTATCTCTTTTAGAGAGAGCAAAGGTGGGGTGGGGGGTAGGTTACACTCCTGTCTCCTTCAGTCTTCATAATATCCTGGAGAAAAAAAAAAACAGCCGACTATCACTGATAGCAATGGAACAATTTACACAATGACATCACTGTTGGGTTGAAGAAAGTCCAATTGATAAACTTTCTGAAGTTCACCAAATAACATGCCCTGGGGTGGAAGTAAAAAGAGAGAGAGAGTGTGTGAGAGCAAGAAGGAGAGGGGAGAAGAGGAGGGGGGCACATAAAAGTTGGTTTGTATAGAGAATACTTTCCAATATAAGACACCCACAGCACCAGCTCTCATGAAATGTCTGATGAGTGAATGAATGAATGAATGAATGAATGAATGACTAAGCTCAGTAGTCCAAGATTGCAAACTGTCTCTACCACTAGGGTGTACCTGATGAGCATTAAAACAGAACCATTGCAGAATGCTTATTTACAGCTTCCATATCTTGGAATATCTATTCAATATGGTCTGCATGCATATGTATTTTGCATGTGGTTTTGCAGAAGCCACGGTATTTTGTAGCTTAATGTTTCCACTTATCCTCATCCCATAATATTTCCCACACTGTTGCATTGCTTTCATTATAATGTCTGTCAACTGGATGGACGTAATTTAATTAAGCAGTCCCTTGTGGTTGAATATATTTGGTGTTTCTACGTTTTTATAAAATAGCGCTTCAATAAACATGTTACAAAATAAAGTTTAAATCGTTGATTGGGATTATAACTTTAGGATTAAATTCAGAAATTGAAAAAAAGCATTAAAAGAGATGTAGGTTTTAATAGCTCATAATACAAATGGCTAAATTACCCTTTCAAAGGATTAGATTTAGTCACATTCCTGTGGGGGGAGAGGGTCTTGTGAAAAAAATGGAACTAATTCATCTTTGCTTTAATTTGCATCTAAATGTGTTTAACGAGGTTGACTCTGTTTTCACATCTTTATAAAGTACTTACATATCCTGCACGTTCCTTTTTTCTGCATGGGAGAGGCGCTTTTTGATGATGCTCATGCTCACACCCCTTTAGACTCTTGCACCTGGAGAAAAGCTGCAGATGGGAAGTCAAGGCCTCCCATGCTGAAGGCCTCTGATACCACAGGGTTCTCACTCACTACCGCTCTTCAGCTAGGCTGGGATCAAGGGGATGTGTCGAGAGGCGTTTGGTACCTGTACTCCTCAAGTCCAATTTCTCTCTCTTGCCCAGCTCCATCGATGCCTGAATACGATGCAGATACACCACTTAATGAAACGGACACGACCATCACAGTGATGCTTAAACCTGCCCAGTCACGGGGAGCCCCAGTCAGGTGAGGAGCTATCATTTGTGGCTTTCTTCCTCTATACCTCATGCATCTCCAGATGAATCACATGACTGGCAATGTGCCTGGATGAGATAAGCCAGAAGCCAGATTTTCCATAAGGAAGATGGTCAGCAACTCTAAGCCCAATTCAGAGGCAGAAACTGAGCCAGGGTCTTCTCTCCCCACAGTAAACATCAGTTTAGAGAGAACATCCTGGTAGGGACCCGAAATGATGGAACTTTCTGGAGTGGTAATTAATGAAAATGTAGTTAGTGGGTGGAAAACTTAGACACAATAATCTTTGCAATAATTACCACCAGACTCACTGCCATAATAGACACACAGACAGACAGGCATGCAGGCAGGCAGGCATGCAGACTGTATTCTCCAAAGAATTTGCTCACATATTTGAAATAGGATGAACTACAGGGGCTGGTTCAGTCCAGAGCTATGAGGTGTTAGAGTACCACAGGGGCTATGCCTTTAGGATCACACTGCTTGTTTTAATGAGAATTTGTTAGGGCCCAAATGGGCACCCAGGCACCAAGAACATCTCATTAGCTAGGTTGACTTGTACAAGTTCATGGCTATCAGAATGGGCTGGCATTTATTTTAAACAAGATCTCCTTTGTACAAGGCAACAATATTGACTACTGATTTTGATCAGAACTCCAGGTCTCAGGATCTCAGTCCATTGAAATGAGTAGAATGTTAGGTAGAACTTACAGATTGGTTCAATTCAGTCCAACAAGCATGAACCAGGTACCTTATGTGGGTGGGATGTGGGGGCTGGAGACAACAATGATTCACTGAGCACACATCTTCATTAGTTTAAGTGCTTGGGATAATGGTATCAAACTAGTCATGTGTTCAAAGGAAGCCAACCTGTAGTTAAAAAAGCAGACGTACAGAATAGTTACAATGCTGCCTTATGGAAATCTTCACAGGGGCTTGTAAACACTCAGAGAAAGCTCCCAGAGAAGGTGACACTCAGTTGTATAAGGTTTGACTTGTTGCAAGTGTTCAGTATGGATCAGGATGGTTTGTTCAAAAAGGAAACAGCCATGCCTAGTTAAGTTTGCTGTAATGTAAAGAGCAAAGGCAGAGTGGTGATATGGAAAGGAAACTATGTCTGAGAGGCTCGGGCTGATTTGAGGACCATGGGGATCTGCCATGGATTGGCTTTGAAAAGCAGCATCACCTTGCATGCCCCTGGGCTCTAGGAGACCAGCCTAGAAGGAGGCTCTTGAGATACATAGTCCTGATCTTCATTCTCAACCCTCATTCACGTCTACTAAGAAATGATAATGGTAGGATCAACAGAATAAACCAACAAAAATGCAGAAGTTCTTGCCTAGTATGAAGCTGGATACTGGTGCGCTTTACTAGGCCCCGGAAATATGGCCCTGCGGCAGGTTGGGATGATGCTCATGGGCCTCTCACTATAGGATGTCAGAACTGTCCTTCCTTTGACAATCCAAAGCAGATGCTGGCATTTCAAACCAAGGTTTTTATTCCCTGCTTTCCTTCCAACTGCTCTGATACGTTGTCCTCATTTAATTTCCCATATATATTATGAGATGGTGTCTTCATTTTCAGACAAGGAAGCTGAGATGCAGAAACAAGGCAAAGGGACCTTAAAGAGCCACATTGTATTGCTTTGTGACCATCATCTTATTATCAGCATACTCTCTGTATGCTCATCAAATTCCTGTAAAGCACCCGCCCACACACACACACACACACACAGACTTTGAAGAACAAGACAAACCGAAGCTAATGAGTTAACTTAGACCATGAAACAAGCGGGCTAGGCAAGACAGAAGCCTGGTTCTGACCCTAGCTCCACATTCATTTTACGGAACCTCGCCATCTTGCTAGGAGGATGGTATGTATGACATGGTTTGCTGACATTTCCATCTTTAAACATTAAAGGAAATGTCACTGCTCAAAGGGGAAACGGTTGGTGTCTAGGAATCTCTGGCTGCCTTCCTTCTCGGGGCCCTGGTTCACTGAGAGTGGGTGTACCCTCTGTGTCTGGGATTATTTTCAGACCAGAGCCTGGGCATTTGCCAAGAAGGGGAGGAGACGAAGCAATGGCGTAAAGGAGGCCTTTCAGGACAACTGCCATGAGAGCAGAAACACCACTGTATATTTCAGTTGCAGTGGCCTGACTCCACCTGGGCTTGAATCCTAGTCATGAGGACAGGAATCTTGGAGGTATATGGCCACACAGATATTTATTGAGTACTTACTATGTCCCAGGAAGTGAGCTAAGTAATTTGGGTATAGCATGAAGCAAGAAAGGCTCACTCTGCCTTCTTGAGGCTTATCATCTTGCAAGTGTGTCACAGAATAGATCAGGAGGTGAGACAATAAGCCTATAAGTAGACAAATAAAGTCACAAAACAAATCAATATGACTGTCCAGACTGAAAGAACTGTGAGCGAGGTGGAAAGATGAACTACATGTGGGAAAGTTGGCACTGAGGTGCTCTGTAGGCTGGGAACTGGGAGCAGGTGAGAAAGCAACCTGGGACCCAAAGGCTTGCTTCAAGCCTTTGGCCAAAGATGACCCGAATCATATTTGAAAGTGGAGAAGATATCCTAATACCTGATAACATAGTATGGTAAATGTAGTAGACAGCAATTTATAACATTTTTCACATAACTAGAAAAACATTAACATTCCCAACACATAGAAATGATGTTTCAGAAGCCCAGTTATCCTTAATCAATCATGATATATGGTATGTTCAGGTATCGAATTATTATTTGTACCCAGTAAATAAGTACAGCTATTATATGTCAATTTAAAAATAACCATATTTAAGAAAATAATTTGGTACAGCAAGATGGCTCAGCAGGTAAAGGTGCTTATCATCAAACCCAAAGATGGGAGTTCAATTCCTGGGATCCACACAGTGGGTGGAAAGACCAGATGCATGCAAGTCATCCTCTGACCTTTAAACTTACGTGTCCCTCTCTCCCCCCACAGATCAACAAATATAAATGTATAAAAAGACTTCACTATTAATAATATTTTTTCTTCTGTTACATGGTCTGACTCTAAGTATTCTGGTAGATAAATTAGTTGGGAAAGACCATCTCTTATTTCAGAGAGAGATTGAAGTCTGTGGTGTTAAGTGATGTTCAAGGTCCTGGCAGATAAAGCCAGTTGTTTTGTTAATTTTCTCATGGCTGTCACAGAACACAAGACCAAAACAATTTAAAGAAGGAATAGTTTCTTTGGGGTCACAGTTCAAGGGTATAGTCTGCCATGGCAGGAAAGTCATGGTTATAGGAGACTGAGGCAGGTCCCATTGTATCCACAGTCAGGGAGCAGTGAGTGATGAATTCTGATGGCCATTTCACTTTCTCCTCTTCATTCAATCCAAGACCTCACCCTGTGGAACGGTGCTGCCCACATTTAGGATAGGTCTTTATACCTCAATTAATACATTCTAGAAACCCCCTCACAGAGGCAGAGATTTGTCACCTGGTCATTCTAGAACCTTTCAGGTTGACAACTTGTGTTACTATCAGATAGTTGAACATAGACCAGGCTCTGAGGTCGTTGCTTCTCAAGTAGTTGTGGCTTCCCATCCTACTGTGTCAGGGGAATCTGGAAGGACTTTTGGGGGTGGTGCAGTATAGTCATATCTTTTGCCTTCTTGGGAGATGACTTCTGGGGGGTCCTCTAACTGGATTGTGTGGGCCCAACCTATAACCTGTTCCTCTGTTTTATTCTACTTAATTATCACAGATTCATAACTAAGCCTTGGCCTCCAGGCCTCTAGACAGTCTTTTCTTCCTCCAACCCATAGTGCTTAACTGCTGACAAAGCCAAATTCCAGCCTCCCACTCTTTAGAAGCCTCCCGAGTTTGACTCCTTCTCAGAGGGCTGAGAATTCAGAGCTAGAAGGAGGGGAGCATTGAGGAGCCCACTGCATGAGGTTCTTGTCCCCTCACCCTGCAGCCAAACCACCTCAGCAGCTTGGCCTATTTTTCTAATACTCCACAATGGAGATTTATTGCTTTTGTATTGCTCTCCTCGGGCCTTCAAAGATTTATTGGTTTTTAAGTGACAGAATCCCAGAATTGCTTAAAAGATCAATCAAATGGTGACTAGAATCTAATATTCAGCCCCGACTCGAACACGCTGAGCCTTCTTCCCCCACGCCCCACCTGTCACACTGATGTATCTGTGGTAACCTTCATAAGAAAGTAACTTGCCCATGAATTAATCACCCGTAATGCAGTCCCTGCAGTGAGAATGGGGGCTCTGCAACAAAATTTGTGAGGGATGCTTCTCATCTACAGCAGGCTTTCTTGAAAGGATCCTTTCCTGTTCTCTCCTCTCTTATCCATTTAGTCACCTGCCTTGTCCCTTGACTTGCAGATCAGCCCTGGATGGAGACACTGTTTCTCCAGCCCTATTCTCCTGGTCAGCAAGCACACCCTTGCTGATATGTCTGTCAAGAGCATCTCTCTCTCAGGTCCATCCCCCACCAAACTGCTAGAGTGGTCCCTGGGAAGCACAAATTGGATCAACTTAGCTTCCCTGCTTAAAATTCTTAAATGGGTCACTAGTTTTCTATTGCATTAAGTTCAAGCTTCTTAGTATGAAATTCAAGGCCTGTCAGCATCTAGCCTTAACCTTATTTCTAGTTTCATTTAAATTCACTCTGCCCCTTCACCAGGTTTTACTCAACAGTGACCCATGTGATTCCTTTGTGGTTCTTCCCTGAGCTTTTAACTGTGTTATGCATGAATTTGTAAGCTTCCTTTGTTATGAATTTTTGTTTGTGGTTTTGCTTTAGATTTGTTTGTTTTGGCCCCAAGAGATTTGAAGGCTTGGGTCTCCTTCACATGGGATAATGTCTAGTCCACAGTTGATGCAAACAGACTAACAAAAATATGAAAGCAAAGCAAACCAAGGAAAACCCAACAAGTAGTTACTAAAGTGTGTGATTATTTAATTCAGCAAATTTGTCATGCCAACCTTGTTGATTCCAGACACTAAGGCAATGTGCATTTTCTTCAACTTCCTTCTGTTCCAAAACAGATTGTCATAGGATAGATCTTTCTCTAACAATAAAAATGCCCTTCTTTGTGAGCTGTCTGGCAGGATCTCCACTGACCACACGTGGCTGTCAAGCACTTGATACATTCCTGCCGTAACAGAGGAACTGACTTGTTTTATGGTGGTCACTTTTGATCAGTGTGATATTTCAACACAGGTGCAGCACACACTGATCAAAGCCAACCTCCCTTTATCTACTCTTTGCATGGACTTCCAACCTCTAGTTACCACTATTCTGCATTCATGCAAACTTTGCTTGGTGTCTGTACATAAGAGAGAACATTCAGTCCATGCCTTTTTGTGTTTGACTCATTTCTTTTGACACAAATGTCTCTGGTTTCATTCATTTTCCTGCAAATGACAGGATTTCATCTTTCTTTATGGCCAAATAGTTCTCCACTGGGTAGATTTACTGCATTTTCTTTATCCACTCACCTGCTAGTGGGCATCTAGGTTGATTCTGTGTCATCCCCATTAACAGTGTACCCTGAAGTGGGGTAGCTAGATCACAGACTAGAGCCGACTTCCCCCCCAATGAGTTTCTTTTACTCTACATCCATGCAGGCATTATTTTTCATTTGATTTTGATAACAGCCTTTCTAAATAGAGTGATGATACCTCCCTGTAATTTTGATTTGTATTTCCCTGGTGGCTAATGATACCAAGCATTCTAAACACATTTATTGGCCATTTGTCTCTCTCCTTTTGAGGACATAGTGACTACTTCTGATTTGGGATATTACAGGTATATAAGGGCAAACAAGTATGAAAAAGATACAAGTGATAATGATGTGTGTGTGTGCCTAGGGGTTTCCATGACAGTTAAGTGCGTAGGCATCCAGCATGAGCCTCCTGGGTGTGGAAGCTGGAGGGCTTCCTGGAGGTCATGCTGCCTGATTGAGGTCTATGGAATGAAGGGTATTTAATGGAAGAGAAAGGATTGTGACTGAGAGGAACCAGCACATGCAAGAGCTGATGCAGAGAAGGCTCACTGGGTGTTCTAGGGGCCACAAGTAATCCAGTGGGCAGGGGCAGAGATGAGGTGAGAGGAGGGTGGCAACAGGGGCCAGAACAGTAAGGTCTTTGCTCTGGGTTTAGACTTCATCATGATATATGTGTGGGGGAGGGGGCTATTCAGCAGATGCCCACATTTGGTTCTCTGTGTTATTAGCATCTGTTCATACCACTCTGCAGGTATGCCATTCATTACCTTTTCAGCATCCAGGTCAGCTGCCACATCCCAGACTGTCTTGCCTCCATCATGAATGCAGAATGCACCATCTCTTCCAGTGATACACTCTGCCTTCACTACTGTTTAGTTAGGATTTGTGTGGAGTCTGTATCAGTGACTATGGCTCCCTGAGTACAGGAACTAGGTCCTAGAACCCACCTAAAGCCTTAGACCTATACATTCTTCCCACTGCATCTGCCTCCCCAGTTGGATATAGAAGGACAGAATCAGATTCGGCTTTATCCAGCAGCTTTACTGGGTAGTTTTGGACCAGGTACCTGATTCTGTGAGCTTCAAGTTGCCTGTTTATAAATGGAAACATATATATATCACTCAGCTTTGAAGGTCACATAACATGGGTTTAGGACAACTGGCAGTTTCCAGGCATTTTCCAGTCAGACTGTTGAAGGAGAGGATGCCCTCCAGTTCTAGGTGGTCACAAGCAGGTTTATCTTCATAGCCTTCTGCGAGCTCATGTCTGTATGCTGTGTGTGTCCATACAGTCAGGTGAGGTTGGTAACAATGTAGATGGTCTGGGAACCCAATAGGCTCAAAGACTGGATGGAACCTAATAGGTGGTGCAGAGGTATGCTGGGTACCTCTCAGGGACCATCTACAAGGTTGGTTAGAACTTGTGCCCTGTTATTATGACTTCTGGAGGCATGGCACAGCTCCAGCCTGTAGGATCAGATATACAAGACTGAACACCAGAAGTCAGTGTATCCAGCCAATGCCTTCCAAAGGTCACAGCAAACTATGTTTATTCCCTGATGAGAATCCACGGGTCTCATGCAATTGACAGGAGGAGCATCTAGTTAGGACTGCACATTCTGAAATGCACAGTGATTAGTTAAAGTACAAATTAGAGACCCAGCCAACTTTTAGAGAAAGAAGAAACTTTAGTAGGAATAAAAGCAAACTATTGCCAAATTTCCTCCAGGATTCCTTTAATAATGGCAAAGCCCTGAGTGGGAGCACACAAAACAACCACAGAAGGGTTTTGCTGGTCCGTGGAGCTGCAGCGAGCAAAATTGGAATCATTACCATCTGATTCTCAGACACCAGCATATGATTGTGTCCAATTAGGAAGAAGAAATGAAAATTTGGAGGATTTATTAGCATGGGGCAGCCTGAGGAGTTTGTGAGTCCCAGTTCACATGGAGATAGATGAGAAACAGCAATTACAATCATTCTCTAAGCCTTGTTTGTTTTGTTCAGTCCCCATAGTTCTCTGGGCCACCTTTGCTGGGGGCTAAATATGAGGAATTCTGTGCACCCTGCTTTGCAGGGAGCATGTGGTGGAGATGAGAGGTATTTCCTATAACCTGCAAGAAGATTTAGCTCTGTAAGTAACTAACACGGCCCGTATCCATGCCCAAAAGCATACTGGGAGCACATCACATGGGATTAGGGAAGATGAGGAGCCAGAGACAAGAAGCAATGGAAATCAGGAATAATAGGATGCATGCTGCTGCATTTTTCTTCCCACAGCTTAAATATGGCACTAAAGAAACATACCGCTTTAATTAAAGAGATGTGGAGCTTCATGGAACCACCCAAGGAGACAAGGGTCAGTCCTGTATTCAAGCACAGAACTACAGGCAGACAGATAAGTCAGTCTTGCTGCAAAAGCAAATAAACAAAAAGACAAAGTATGTGAGGCTGCAGATGTGTTGTTTCGCTTCACTATGGTAACCTTTTTTGCATCTCTCATCCATCTTAATATCGCTCTATCTACCATCTATTTCACAGCATCACACATAACTTGGATATACATAATGAAGTTTATCTGTTTAAGGAAAGAAAGATTATTCAGGGAAACACCAGGGAAGAAAGGTGGCGCTTAAGTAGTTTAGACAGGCTCGAATTCACTTCAGCTCACCATAGCTGCATTGCAACATTACCTTTATAAACCGTCCTACCCTCCTCCAACCTCACCTGCAGCCCGGCAATGTAGCTTACTGAGAAATGGCTCTGGTGTTGGGACTTGGGATTATATCACTCAGGCTCAAACCAAGAAGGAAAAACAGGTGTTTGGAGAAGAATGTTTTAAATGGAGCAGTCAACGGAACATGAAGAGTGAGAATGTTCTATTTTGGACTGTCTGCCATCTGGGGAGATGGAGACTGGGGCTGTTACTGCCGTGAGGGAAAGGAGAGTGTGGTTGCCATGTTCACCTCCTACCACAGCAGCTATTTAAACTCTACAAGTCTGTGGTGCTGGAGAGGCCTCTGAGCAGAGGTTTGCATTTGGAAACTCTAGCATCTATGTGGCATCTGAAGATCCAGAGGGGAGAATGACCTCATTCAAGGAGACTACAGAGATGAGTAGCAGGACTGAGCTCTGTGACACTCTACCAAGGGGCCACTCAGAAGATGGACAGGCTTGTGGAGAAGTAGAAAGAAACCCGGGTCAATATGACTATATTTTTAACTTCCTTTGTAAAACAAGAAAGTGAAAGTAACAGCAGTTATGGGTGCGGCAGTGGGGGGTGGGGAGAGAGAAATGGCCAACATTTTTACTTTAACTTCTAATAGAAAATAAGAAAAAAAGGCTAGAGAGATGGCTCTGTAGTTGAGTGTATACTGTTCATGCAAAGAACTGGAGTTTGATTGCCAGCACCCATATCAGGCAAGTCATAACTGACTGTAACTCCAAATCTAGAGGGATCTGACACCTCTGCCATTTGTGGGCACCTGTACTTGTATGCTCATATACACACATAGATATACATATAATTTTTTAATTAAAGGAAAATAAAAATACACATAAGTTGACCCAGGACTATAGGAAAATGAAGGATAATGCTCTTAACCAAAGTGCCTGAACCTGAGCCATCTGGGATAAGCTTGCTTTAAAAATAAATGGAGGTAGGAGCTAGGAACTCAGGAGGTTAAGAGCTCCTGTTGTTCTTGCAGAGTCAAAGTTCACAGCACCCACATTGAATAGCTCACAACTGCTTGTAACTCCAGCTTCTGGAGATCCAACACCCTCTTCTGGCCTCCCTGAGCATCTCATGAAACTGTACAAACACACACAGACACATACACTTACACACAATGAAATATACGAAAAAAATGTTTAAAAAAATATAAAGGTAGGTGTGCATGTAGAAGAGATGCTGAGGGCTGGCAGGCCTCACTGTTGTCAAAGAATCTGTGTAAAGGGAAGAGACAGGATAAAAATGCAGGGAACAGTGGTCCATGAATAAGATGCTAGAAGGTAGGCCATAATAATAAACCCCCCTTGTAGGATAGTACGGTTATAAGATACCAGATGACTAGAACTAACTGCACAAAGATGCTCGATATGTGGTCCTGGACTTAAGATGAAGGTCTTTGAAGTCAGGTATATCAGGGAACAATAGACCACAGAAAGGATGGGAGGGCTGCCTAAGTAGATATAGCTTTATGATGCTTACCTGTTCCCCACAGGGGAACTCATGAAACCTCTGCAAGAGCAGCAATGACTGCAAGATGCCTTCACCATGTTCTCTTCTTTCTCCAATTTTTATTTCTTGCTAGCTTCTACTTCTAATACTGCTCTGGGCCCCGGAATGGTGTTCACCACTTCTGTGTCTCAGATTTTGAGTATCTGGTAACCAATGGCTTATAATTCTCAGTCTGCAGCTGCCCAAAGGTCAGACTTTGAAGTCTGCCTCCATCTAGTACATTTCCATATCCTGATCTATTGGTGTTTGCCTGAGCTAGCATATGGATTTGTGCAACCATAGTATCCAAGGAGGCTTGTTCTTCTGAAAAAAAAAAAATGTTTCTATGCAATGTCTGCTTCAGCTGTCTGGAACTGGTCAGAGAGCTGCCTCCTCACAGTAGCAGTAAGAGAGATGATCCTGAAAACCCTGGATTTTGGGTAGTAAAGAATAGCATAAAGATTACAGTCTATATGGCTAGGAAGAATTTATGCTTACCCCGACTGTTACCATACAACCCACCCTTTTCTGGCCTGGCTACAGCTGCTTAGGTTTTGCTGTTTGGTTAGTGTGTTTCCACTTGTATTGACTCTGGAAGACATTTTTAAAGCTTTCAAACATATAAAGAAAGTGTCCATTTTGAGAATAGAAAATAAGAGGACTCAATATCACAACATTAGACCTGAATTGTCTAGGACTGTAGCCACCACTTGTATGTGGCTATTTAAATTAAATATATGAAACAAAACATTAGCTCATTAGTCACATTAGCAACATTTAAAGTATCCAGTGTGCATGGGTCGTGATTGGATACAATGTTGAACAATATTTCTGTCATAGTAGAAAATCTTATCTTGTGCTGTGCTGGACCCTACAAGGATTGATGAAAAGAAGTCCTGGTTTCAAAGAGATCATTGATGCAGGTATTTGAGGATAGAGACAAGATCCAGCAATCCTTTAATGAGAGAAGAACAGAATGATAATTACTCAGATACAGGTATAGAACATTAAGTCCCTGGAGAAGAATGAGGCCTGCCATTGGGTGACTTGCTACTGAGACCCTGACCTACTGAACTAGAGCTACAGAATCCAAATTCTGTCATCTTCCCCAGGGATAACACCTACCTAGGGATACTGTTAAACTCCCATATGGTTCAAACTTTGTAAAACATACAGTTGCCTGGAGAGCTAGTCCACCCGCAGGTACCTGACCATGTATGTCCAGGGATGGAAAGATGGGGCCCAAGAATCTGCGGTTAGAATACATTCCCAGGTGACAATGGTCCTGCTGGCCCACACTTGAAAACTAACCATTTGGCCAATAGGAGGCCCAGGTGGAGAAAGGAGCCTCTGGAGCCTACACAGACAATCAGGTAGTTCTTTATGGTGCTGATATTTGCTCCTGGGCATGCTGTAGGAAGCAATTGTTTTATATTCTACTGGGATACTGCTCTTGCTAATTTTGCAGATTTTAGAGCCCTGTGTCTCTTCAGCGGTGTGTTTCAGCATTCAGATAACAGTGTTAGTGCCTAAGAGCTGATCTAGAATCTCTGCTAGTGTATTCCTCTATTCCTGTCCACACGGGGGCTAAAAACACACCCCTATTTTCTGATGATGATGACAATGATTGGTGTCTGAAATAATTCATGTTGTGTTG
Organism: Peromyscus californicus insignis; assembly: GCF_007827085.1. Classification (NCBI taxonomy): domain Eukaryota; kingdom Metazoa; phylum Chordata; class Mammalia; order Rodentia; family Cricetidae; genus Peromyscus; species Peromyscus californicus. Next base: position 136,430,635 of record NW_026294595.1, on the reverse strand, counting down.
GTGCATGCTGATGGTGTATCTGAATATACTGCCTCTATGCAGATGTTGGGGCGTAGGTAGAAGATGGATGTGTGGTGAAGCTGAACATCAGAGTCTGAACAAATCTGTATTCTTTTGTAGAAGGCTAAAGCAGCCTGGGAGAAACAAATCCATTTCCAACTTTCCCTCTATAAAAAGTTCTATATTTTCTTAGATCAGACAAAATATATTGAGTGCCAAAATGCTGCGGCAGTATGGGTGCGTCACTCAGCTGGGTTGGAATCTGTATGCATTGTCCCCCCGGGCCAGTTTTGATTATGTTCTTTTTCCTTTTATTGCAGTCAGCAAATCTGAATTTGCTATTGTGGGGCGAGCAGGAAGATGAGGAGGAAAAAAGAAGGCTTTTAACCTTCAGAAAGTTCAGAGGTTCAGTCTGAATAAGCACAAAAACTTTCAGTGTGCCTCAGAATTCCTTGAATTGGCAGAACTGCTCAGAATCCCAAGAGAACTACCTTGCACACAGGATTCGGGTCCTGCTTTGTGGCCAAAAGGCAGAGCTGAAATTATGAGAAGGAGAGTCAGAGAAAGTGGGGAGAGGAGTAGGTATGGGGGGAGGGGCTTGGTACCCACCTAGGATAAATATTAGATTATTGTTCAGTTTCTTCATTTCAAAGTCATTTGCTTCCCACAGCTCACAGGTTACATCTCCTCTGCCAGGACACCCTGTTCCTGCTTAATTGAATTTAATTCCCAAGGATAATTGTCTAAGACAGTTCCCAGTAGTGAAATGTGTGTAAAGTCACGGAAGGAGTGGAAAGATTGGGATACAGATGTATACACCTGGGCCAAATGTTCAAAGACAATGCATGGTCTGTGACAAGCCCACATGCCCAAAGTCAAGAGACTTCTCTTTAGTCTCTACAGCTTACAAGTGGTTCCTTTAAACTTGGCACTGTCTCCCCATCAGGGACCCGTGGAGCTGTGAGTGTGAAGGAAAACAATCACTTCCATTCAGGTTTGGAGCCATGTGTTTCCCAGGCTTAATTATACCACAGGTATATAAATTACAGAAACATGTTAATGCTCCCATGATTAAAATTATAGAGTGCCTAATTGAAAAAGCATAAACTGAATTGAAGAATTCCTAATTATAGTTTGCTTTGAGGTGTTAATTTCCTCCATAACGAATGCATAATTTCTTGGAACCTAAAAGGGTGGCCTCTGCATTGGCACCTAGGCTCCGGGAGGATGGGAAAGGGCTGTCATTGTTCGGGGTGTAGGGACTTAACTTGGAAGGCTTGGCTGAGGCCTAGACCCCAGGTGAACCTTGTTAAGGAGCTTGAAAAAGATATTAAGCTGGTGGAGACCTTATGCCAAAGCTCTACCTGGCAGAACCAAGGCCTTAGGGTGAGAAACTTTTCTGTCCCCCTAAGTTGTCATCTTGTTCCCTGTTGGTTTTGGTGAAGGCTTGTACCTAAACTTTTGGGTCTGGGATTCTCGGTATTACCTGGGGAGTTATTAAAAATCAAAATGAGGGGAGGGGGGAAGGATATGGCTCAATTGGTAAAGTGCTTGTTACACAAGCATGAGGATCTGAGTTCATATCCCCAGCACGCACATAGGAAGACAGGTGTGATGACACACTCCCGTAACCCCAGTGACGTGTGGGCACAGAAAGAAGGGTCCATGGGGCTTGCTGACAAGCCAATCTAGCATAATTCCTGAGCTCCCAGCTCAGCGAAAGAGTGTGACTCCAAAAGAAAGAGATGGAGAGAGAGAGAGAGACAGACAGAGAGAGAGAGAACATAAAAGTGACAGTGGAAGAGTGGAAGATATCCAGTGTTGACCTCTGGCTTCTGTAGGCATGTGTACACACATGCACATATACTCATGAACATGTACATGCACATACACACATGCACACACACACACACACACACACACACAAACATACATACACAGAGCAAGTGTTTAAGCACACACACACATCCCTAAAAAAAAAAAAAAAACTACCTAATCAGAAATCCTGCAGGTAGACCTGAAATTTAGCAAAACTTCCAGAACATTCTATATGCACACCAGAGTTTGAGATCCATTTTCAGGAGCTAGTCACAGACACACAGCCATACTTGGCTCAATTCTGTTGTGTACCCGCTCTGGATAGGAACTGGTTGATAATGTCCCAGACATCCTTTTATTTTACCTTTTATAACTTTGCTATGCAGTAGAAGAAAGTTCTACTCATCTCATCTCTTGAGGTGTTGAGGGGCTGATAGGACCACACAGGTTCCAAAGTGACATGTAGTGAGCATTTGCCAGTAATGTCACATATCAGTATCTTTGCTGTTAGTTGGAGAATGTACCAGAGCAGAGAATGAAAAAACTTTGCAAACACGGAATCTGACTACACATAGAGAAGGCTCCTAAATCCCTCTTGTCCTTGTTAACAGTGCATCAGCTGTGATGATGCTTCTGTCTGAACAGCAGTGTGAAGATGAAGAACAAGTGACACAGTTCAAAAAGAAACTTCGAGTTTGGGGGTTAAAAAAAGAAATCCCTGTACACAGTGACCCAAGCAGCAGTGGATCATCCCTTTAGGAACTCTGAAGTACAGAGGACTTAGTGTAAAAAGCACTATGTAGACATGTTAATTCTACTGGTTCTATCAACCTTCTGTTTTCCAGTCTAAATACACAAGGGACACTGTGTGTAGTGTGTGTGTGTTTGGAGGGGGGCGGTCAGCCAATCTGCAGCCATCTGAAATAATAAATTTATATGGCTGGCTTATAACATTGTTTCAGGTATTTGCGTAATTTCTTGCCATTCCCATATAGTTGAAAACTTGGGTCATTTCGAGCTATTTGTTGTTATAAGTAACTCAGTTTTAATGAATTTATTTGTGTTTTTCGTGTTTTCTTTTGGTATTGTACCTTTAAATAGGAAAAAATCTCCAGAAACAGAATTACTAAAATTGATAAAATGAAACAACAAGGTACAATATGTCTATTCTTATATGAAGGTACTGGCAGTTTGTTCATATGTATTAACCTTTCCATTCTTTAATTTAAAAACTCAAACTAATAGATACACATAGTTAGAAATCAAATAGTAAAACCCTTCTCTGCCCCACGGTTTACAAACCCTCCCTTTCCTGCCCGATAGGTGACTACATTTTAATTCTTATCCATTTCTTCTAGGAATTGGTATACCATTACACAGTGCCCTATTTTAAGATTATTGATTACAGATATTATCTGTTTACTTCCTGCTATGATAGATGAGAATTCAGCTGTCCTAAATCATGCAATCTCTCTCTCCCTTCCATCTTCCCTATGAAGTTATTCCCCTACTTTTTAAATATGACTACATACATAATGGCTAATTTTGTAATTCCATCAAAGCAGGTCACTTCAGAGCAAGTGGTATACTATTTTTAATATAGTATCATGTAATTTACTTAAAGCTTACTAAGTGCCAGGAGGTAAAGTCATTTACATATGTTAACTCCCTCAGTTAATTCCTATCATAACTCTATAAAATAAGAGCCGGGAGGGAGGTTGGAGAAATGGCTCAGCTGAAAAACCGCTTGCCTTGCAAGTAGGAGGAATGAAATTTGGGTGCATGGTACTGTGGAAGAGCTGGGTGGGCTTGGTGCGACCAGCCTGTAGTCAAGCAAATAGAAGGGAGAGAGGGGAAATTCCTGAGATCAATCTCAAGCCATGAGCTCCGGGTTTAGTGAGAGACACCTTTTAATATATAACCTGGAAAGTTCTCAGGGAGGACTCAGGGTCAACCTCGGGACTTCAGATGCTCATGCACACATGTGCGCGCACACACATACACATACACACACACACACACACACATACACACAAATGGAGAGAGAGAGGAGAGGGGGGGGGTGTACACATACAGAAAGAACACCCCCTTCTATTTTGCAGTTGTTGGGAGGGGGATCGGAAGTACAAAAAGGTTAATTAATTTCTCCACAACTGTGCAGCTGGTGTAAAACTTAATAGCCCTTCTGAACCCTTGTTAGCCTTCACCACTGTGCTACACTACCTCTTACCACTCTTCCACTCTTGCATAGTGGGAACTTTTATTTGTCTAACTCATCATAAGCTGTACAATTATCTGTTGTCTTCTGTAATATCTAATTAAACTAGTTAGACATTATTTTTCTAATAATGTCTCAACAGAGACTAGTCATTTCAGTGTGCTTGATTTTTTTAGCCCATCTGTATGTAGCCCCCAGAAACAATAAATGAATGCTTTAAAAAAAAAAGATCATTTAGTCAATATTTTCTAGAAAAATATGGACCATTACATTTATATCTGTGTATAATTGTATTTGTTGTGTCCTGATATTTTTCCTCCTGAGTTTCACTTCTTGGTTATAACACTCAGCTTATCAGGATATTATTTTGATCTGGGGGAATGGGGAGCTTCCCCAACTCTCTTCTTAGTTCTATTACTTCCAGAGGTGTAGTTTCCCCACTTGAATTGACTGCGTACATTGAAAGGACTCCTCATAAAACCAATAAGTGGAGCAGCAATACGGAAAGCAAGGTGGGGAAAGTCGACAGACAGCAAGTGCTCTGTTTAGGGAAGCAGAAGTATTCAAATTCTCAAAATATGGAACCCCTTCCTCTCTCCTGCCTGAAGGGTAGGAGACATATCCTTGACTCCCCATGCCAACAGTTTGAGAAATTGAGGGACAGACGTTTCAACACCCCTGTTTTCATTTTGCTTCCAGAGTCTCCAGGATGAGCATCTCCTCCCAAAATCTGTGGCACAAATCAACTTTTTTGCTGGCATCACTCTCCAATTTGGCTTTCTTTCTCCTTCATGCTCAACACCTCTCTCTGACCTCATTTAGTGTTCTAGAATTGTGCTGAAACCTCTCACTGGCGATCCCCTGCCTGTCCTTTTTCTTTGTGGATTTATATGTTTTTCATTGGGCACTCTCATTTTAATGAGAGGTAAGTGGAGTATACTAAATCTGCTTTTAAATAGAAACTCACTTACATAATTATCTAATCCACTGCTCACAGTAGTAATCGATGGAGACATTGTTGTCTTCAGTTTTTGCAAATGATAACATTAAGAAGGCCACATAGTCACTAAGATTCATAGCCAAAGTTCAAATTCAATGCCCATTCCAGAGCCTATGATCTTTTTACTCCTGGGTATAAAGCCACTTATGAAACTTGAAAACCATTGATGATTTCTTTTTTCCCAATTTGATGATTACTGAACAAAGAAACTATCATGATTTAATCTGGCCAGTTCAATCACAGCTCCATGAAAATATTATTGTAATTTGTGTTTTAATTGTTATTTTAATGCATTTGCAGTTAGCACAGGAACATACTGTTGTTTTGCACTTCTTGGCTTTTTTGGCAAGATGAATATTTCATATGTATTTATATTTTTGACATTTCTTGTCTTTTCATGGCAGTGGTTCTAAACAAAAGTTACTTTAATAATGCCCAACAAAATGGTGGGGTTTTTTATTGTGTCTGGATGTAGAGGTACTATCTAGTTAATTAATGAGGGATCAGTGCTGAGAATTTAACAGGGCAATGCCCCCAAACACAAGATAATCCAATCAGAAATGACAAAGAACATTGAAATGTTATAAACTGTGGGTATTTTGATAGTGTTTTAAAATTAAAAAACATGGGTTTTGTCAGAATCACTCATTCCTTTGGACTGAAAATTCTTTAAACTTTTAAAAATCAGTAAAGGTCCAAAGAGATGTTGTTTATGTGTGTTTTCTTGGTCAAAATTTACTTTATCGTAAATTAGAGTTAAAAGTTGACACACTTTAATTCATATGAAAGTAATACTAAACCAAATCAGATGTGATAATACATCCTGTAAATCTAGCACTCTCAAGTAAAAGGTCATCCATAGCAAGTTTGAACCAATGAAACAAAAAGTAATGATCAACCCATTACATATTAATATCATTGATATGTTTTATTTTCCAAGTAATAAGGTTAAGGTGGTACAGTTTCATATTTCACAAATATTTTTAATATCTGACTTAATGAAAGATAACTGGATTCTTCTAATCATTTCTGCATTCAATTGACCTTGAATTGTTAGGATTGAAACATATAAAGAAAATACAACATCAGACACATGCATAGTTGGAAACAAAGAAGTATTTTAATAGCCGCTTGGGATAATTTTGGAATTTTTGTATTACACTCAACTTAGAATGGTAGTTTACTAACATTTAGTTGCAATGAAACTATATTTTTGGTGCAAAAGCTATATTTTCAAGCTTTCCTCACTTGGTTACATTAAAATATGCCTATCTATCTATCACACGCTTTGAATGAGATTTTGTCCTCAAATGATTTTGAAATATTGTACACTGGTCATTTGAAAACTACTCAGAGTTATGAAAACCTTCCAAATGTTGTGATTTGCCTCATCACAGCAGATCAAATTGCGTATTTGCTATCACCACCGATCTCATAAAGCTACCAGCAACTTTCAAGTTCACGGTGACAGATATAAGTTTTCCAAATTCTAATTTTCACTTGAAAGCTCAATTATGTCTTGGTAACAAATGCTGACAGTTTTCCTTAAAGTGACAGGTAGACTTCATTTCTTTTGGAGAAAATGTTTATCAGGTATTACAGTGTGAATGATTGTAATTTGTCAATCACCCTCTCAAGGAAATAAATGGTACCTGGGAGAGTTCATTGAGCCTGGGAGTTTAAGTCCAACCAGAGCAGTATAGTGAAATCACATCTCAAAAATAAGTGAAATAACAAATTATTAATAATTAATTTTAAAAGTAACTCAGGAAAAATATGGCTAGTTTGATATGCAGAATAATCACAGAAATATTATTTCTTGATAAGCCATATGGCTTCGGTAAGCAAAAGATGTAATTTATGCATATACCACCCATTGTCTTGTGGGAAATTAGTTGATACATACTCAAGGACTTATATTTAATCCAATGAGTACTCCTCTTGCCCCATCAAAGACCCTTGTAGACTACAGAATGGGAACAGTTAGGCACCAGTATCTTGGTCCATGCTAAAGACACCATCACTATTGCTGTCTATGTTGATAACACAAAAAGAAGACAAGGGAAAGCTCACTGCTGCTGCTAAAGTTGATCTCATGTCTGTTGAGAAAAACACACATTTGAGTATCTACTAAAAGAAAATTTATTTGGGAATAAACAACAACAACAAAAGGATTTCTCTCTGGGACATGCATGTGAGGCCTCTAGTGTGTAGGAAAAACATAAGACAAGTTGGGGTTTAATGAGGAAAGAAAAATGCTCACTATAGTATCAGGTGTGGGTGATCTGTGATTAGCAAGTGACTTCACTTACTAGATTAACTGTTCTTAAAGGTTTAAGTAAAAGTAGTCTTAAAGTTCTTGGAGACTGTTTCATTAAATTGGGCCTAAAAGGAAGCCCCTGGAGAAAGGTTTATGGCATACTGTGTTGTGTTTTTCCCTTCAAATCTCCTTTAGTGGAGTGTTATGAGAATGACTCCATATAGCATAATAATTTCAATGTTACCGAATCACTGAGTGGGTCTCCAGGGTTCTTGGGGGTGAGGGTATATCATAGATTACATCTGAGGAACTGCTGAGGTAGATTCAGGGTAGATTTATACAAGACATTTCTGGAACTTGGTGTGTGTGCAAATATCTTGGTGAGGTTTTTTTTTGTTGTTTATGTTCCTCCACTGCACTTCTGGGAATCGACACCAGTACTCCAGAACCCATAGGCTTTGAGGCTCTTTCTTGTCTGGCTGGCACCTACCATTTTCATTTTCTACATGCATGGGATTTCCTTTGCATTGTGTTCCTGCAAACAGCTCCAAAGAGCTACAGACTGTTATACAGCATCCTGCCAGCCATACCAGGCAGGGACGGTATGTTGTCCTCAGCCCTCCCTCTCACCTGTCACCACCATCAGGTCTCCAGTCCCTCCTCTTTCCCTAGCACGTGCACTGCTCTGATTTTCTCTTTCTCACCTCTGGGTTTCCTGGGTTGAATTTTCCTGTAGGAAACATGTTTATGTTTTCATTGGTGATATAATTCTTCTCTAGCATTTATTTGCCCTGTCTGGCTCTATTATGCCAGCTACTGTGATTAATTTAATGCTTAATTAGTAATTGTTCTTCTTACCTCTTAGAGCTTTATAGACCACCCCTCCCTTCGATAATTGATTTTGGAAGGCCTTTAAAAAAAGAGAGAGACTTGCTCAGAGGACCTCATAGTTTTCCTTTTCCAAAGTGTCTTAGCTACAAATAGAAACATCCGGGCATGCAATCGATTACTCTTAAAAACAATCCCTGTAGATTTCCCCCGAAAGCATCACTGTGGGTTTTAATCACAGTGTCTGGAGCCAGAATCCCTCTCCCATTGGAACTTACCTTGTTCCGCATTTTTCTTATTCTTTGCCCTTCTTG